>NW_013674573.1:6255-9159 GCF_000517525.1 Limulus polyphemus
AAAATAAAAAAAAAAAAATGCATAAATAGCTATTCTTGTTCAGTGCTGCTTTCAATATGCATTAATTCTCCAGATCAAAGATCACTGTGAATGGAGGAGGTGACATGCCAATACTGGTGGAGGGTTACTGTCACATGAATGATTTCATCATGCACTAGCACAGTTCCTGTTATATCATGAGTCTAAGGGGAAATAGCTCAAGGATAGCGGCATACACAAAGTCTCAACGGCATACTTACAAGTAATAACTTCTGTATGTAAAGTGATAACCATCTTGTTTCAGAAGAAGCTATTGCAAGGTTAGCTGAAATTTTTGGGAGGGGATTAGTAAATTTTAACACCCCATGATGGGCTGAAGTGTTAAAAACAAAGTCGTAACAGAAACATTATCAGTGAGACCTGCAGTTAATGAATGCTGTATAGTGGATATTTGATCGTCACTAAAAGAATCAGAATAACAATAGCTAATAGCTGAATGTCTTGTACAAGATAACAAAGTCTAAGAAAACAGCATAGAGCACAGAAAATTGACAATGATAAAAGATCATGTGATAGTAGAATAAAAGTGACCTTATTATTTCGTAAATTTCTAACAGTATAAGCTACAAAACACACATCGTGAAATAGTGAAGTAAACAGGAGTTAAAGTATAGAATTATCCGACATGACACTAACACACTAATAGAAGCTGATTCAAGATGTAAAATAAAATATACCAAAGTAAAAAAGAGAAATAAGAACAGATAACATTTCAAAAGTATTATGGCTACCATACAAAGCCCTTGTTGCAAATAATGAAACTAAAAATGGCCTGAGTAAAAGTTGATATATTTCAAAATCATGTGAAAATTATCGACATTCCACAAATCAAGCATCCAAGACATCATGAAATGTGCCAGGGATCAAGTACTAACACCATGAAATGTGCCAGGGATCAAGTGCTAACATCATGAAATGTGCCAGGGATCAAGTGCTAACACCATGAAATGTTCATCAATAAGAGACAACAGACAGACAGCCTCCATAAAAGTTATGATCATTGTAGGAACTATTTGTCTCAGAATTGAAAATAACTCCCTAATAAATTGAGTCAAATTTAGCAGCATAACTGTTAAAACAAAACCTGGATTATATTGCAAGAAAGCAGGAGTGATGCAAGTACAATAAGTCACATGAGAGTTGGACAAATGGGTAAGTTGATACACACTCTGCATTTCATCACAGAACACTATTAACATTTGTTTATATTATAAAAGCAACACAACAATGTAACACTTTTCATATTTTAGTGGTAAGTCAGCCTGTTTTGAATTCCAATATTTTCCTAGCTGTTATTTTGGTCCTTTTTCTTCATCTACCTCATGCTACTGGTGTCAGTGCTACCGTAATAAATATGACACTAAGGATGTCATAAAAAACAACAACTACATTTCCATGTTTTGTTTACACTAGAAATGCTTTATTAACTACATTTATAATAATGTTTAAATAGAAAGTAAGGAAACAACTTAATTAACTCAGAGGGGTGGTAAATAAATTAGAGAAGAGGGAAGACATAGAGAGAAAATGTCACAGTTCTCATATTAGAGGAGAATGAGGACTTTCTAAAATATTCCCTCATAAGAATTTAAAATCTTATTTATTTATTACATTTTGATGCCATTTTATTCAGATACAATGATAATAAAGTAGTTTAAAACAATTTTGAATGTAAATCTCTAAAAAGTCTACACAAGTGCACTTTAACCTGCCTGTAGTAAGAAGGTCAATAAATGGAGCTTATCTAAAGTTACAATAAAATGATAGATTAGGTTTCATATTTACTTAAAGTACTTGTAACGAGGAACATCAATAAACATATCTAACATAAGTCTGTAAATATCCTAAAGACAATTCTGTGTTATAAACTTTATTCTATAAAAACTGTATATTATTAACATTATTTAACACAATACAGTAACACCAATTTTCTACTACTATGTCTACCACCATATGGTTAACACAATACAGTAACACCACTTTTCTGTAAGTATGTCTACCACCACATGGTTAACACAATACAGTAACACCACTTTTCTACTAGTATGTCTACCACCATATGGTTAACACAATACAGTAACACCACTTTTCTACTACTATGTCTACCACCATATGGTTACCACAATACAGTAACACCATTTTTCTACTACTATGTCTACCACCATGTGGTTAACACAATGCAGTAACACCACTTTTCTACTAGTATGTCTACCACCATATGGTTAACACAATACAGTAACACCATTTTTCTACTAGTATGTCTACCACCATATGGTTAACACAATGTAGTAACACCACTTTTCTACTAGTATGTCTACCACCATAAGGTTAACACAATACAGTAACACCATTTTTCTACTACTATGTCTATCACCATATGGTTAACACAATACAGTAACACCATTTTTCTACTACTATGTCTATCATCATATGGTTAACACAATACAGTAGCACCATTTTTCTACTAGTATGTCTACACCATATGGTTAACACAATTCAGTAACACCACTTTTCTACTAGTATGTCTACACCATATGGTTAACACAATTCAGTAACACCATTTTTCTACTAGTATGTCTACCACCATATGGTTAACACAATACAGTAACACCATTTTTCTACTATATTGTCTACCAGCATATGGTTGATGGATATAATTATTGAAGTTTACACTCACCTGATAAACCTTCTAACTCAGACTTAATTTGTTGAAACTCTTCTTTTGGTTCACTTTTCAAACTCATAACATCATGTTGTGAACAATCAACAGTTTCATCATCACTCTCATTAAACTTGGAAATAATGTCATCGTTTTTTGAATCAACACTTTGTTCAGTTTTTACTTTGACAAATGTGTTCTAGAAC
>NW_013674573.1:10159-12413 GCF_000517525.1 Limulus polyphemus
AACAATGTCAAACCAGACTTCAAATATTAAGACAAATAACTTACAGAGAGCAAGAAACAGAGTAGCAACATGGTGTATGACTTCAGGCTCAAAGGACAACCCCAGTACATGTTCTTTAAAAATATCTAATTATTTTGTCTAATTAAAGAATCATAAAAGTTTTTAACATACAAATTACCTCAGTATCATTACGAACTTCATACTTTTCTTCTTTTATTTTACAATCAAAGATAGTAAATGAAGATCCTTCTGGGCTAGTAGCTTCTGTTGTTACTAGAGGTGTAAAATAGATACTTTTGTTACATATTTTAAAATAACTTCTGTAAATCACTACATTATAACAATTTCTCACTGTGAGTTGACACATTTTCTTTACTTTATCACAGTTCCACCTCTCTCAACTTGACCATCATACAGATACACCAACATTTAATTATAGTAAAGTAGACTGATAAACGATTAAGTTTAATTATGTGTCATATTATTCCTGAAGTGCAGTTTTTGATGTGCAAATAATTCACAAATAAGTTATTCTAATAATATATCTTATATGTATACTACTTATAATATGTAGTATAGGATGTCCATACATTATTGAACTTTCTAAATGAATGGAATGGGAACCACACCAGATAAAAGTTACAACTTATATGTAATCAATAGACTGATATCTGATTGTTAGAAGTACGTAAAGGGCTGTCTATATGATGAAGGTATAAGATATGACATTGTTGCATACATAACTGACCAATCCAAATGCATTGATTAACCCTAAGACATCTTTTGAGCCACAAACATTGGCTAGTTTGAGGTATAAACTGGCTATGGACAAACTGAAGTGTCAGCCTTCATTATACTACAACCAACAACTGTTTCTTATGTTGTTCTTATTTTATTAAATTAATAAGGTGGTTCAATATCAAAGTTATGGACATCCTGTGTAACTTAACATTTCTAAACAAACAAGAAATACATTTATATCTTGAAATTAGTTCCTGGTACAAATTTGTTGCACATCAGCAAAGATAGCATAAAAACTTATTTCATTTTTTTACACCACTGTGTTGGTTAAGTCAACATATTCTACCAGTTCTTTGATCATGTATCTTGATGTTTCCTCCTCACTTTAATAAATTATAACCGTTTACCAGAAATGCTTCTTCTCATTATGGACAAATGACAGATGTTATAATATGTCTCATGCATCACCTTATTGTAAGAATAAAAAAGTGTAAAAAATAAAAAATGATTGAAGTTCTGTGTTAGGAATAATCATTCGTTCTTTTACCACTGATTGATAGCAACTGTATTATTTGTAATTTGTATCTATTTTAATATAGATAATATTAATCAACACAATATGGAAATTTTTTGTTGCATGTTACAAAGTTTTACAAAGGATTCAAATTCTAAACATTTGAACTTACTACAAGATGACGTTTTTCTTTCTTTTTCATTTTTCAGAGGCCTAACTTCCAAAAAAGCATTCTCCTCGTCAGAAATGTGTTCAATTTTCATATTCAACTTTTCAAGATTTCACTATTTTCATCAGTACTTTTATATGCTATTTCACGTTTGCAATTACTTCTCTTAAGAAACAAGTGAATTACAATTCTTATCTTTTAAAAAAATTAGAACACTAATACTGACAAACACAGTATCCCAAAACTTCCAATTTCATTAGAATTTAATTAATCATTAATGTGATGCATGAGATACGTTTCCAAGAATCAAATTTTAATCCGGATTTAAAATTAAAAACTCATTTCAACAGGCATGTTTTATAAAATTACATGTCTTTTAACGAAACTTTTAAGTAATATCACATGATTTCACATTTTATTTTAATGCATTTGAAACAATCAATAATACTCGTAATTAACAACAGAAAAGGTTTTTAACCATCCTCAGGTCACGCGCAATAACAACTCCATGATACGAGAAGTCGCCAGAGGAACCTTACAAAGTCGCTAGATGTCACTATATAGACATTCTAAATGCGTATAAAATGTTACTAAACAAAGTCTTACAGAATTCAATAGAGCATTAACAAATAATCTCTTCATAATTCTATATATCATACAGGCAATTTTCGTTACAATGAGGAGATACTCCTGAAACATATAAGTTTAACATAACAGCAAATGTACAACGTTTCGACAAGGTTTGTCATCATCAACAAGTAGTTTACACTGACACAGATATATATACACACAGCGTGGTCACAAGTAAATAGACACCACCTTTTCTAAAA
>NW_013674573.1:13323-17005 GCF_000517525.1 Limulus polyphemus
TTTTTTTTTTTTTTTTGAAAAGGCGGGGTCTATTTACTTGTGACCACTCAGTGTATACTGACTGATTATTCATCTGTTACCCAGAGTTCTGGCTATGGTTTGATCCACCCCTCTCCGAGTGCTGTTGGTAACCCCAAATTAGCCAGCCCAACCATAGTTTCATCTTCTTCAATATATTCAAGAGTGCCCACCTCTGGCACTCCCTCTTTGGCCATCTCTGTTGAGGCAACCCCGATCTGGCATAATACACCCAGACATTCCAAAGCTCAAGCTTCATGCATGGAAGTTATGCGGTCCTTCAGAGTTTAACTTCTAAAGGTGCCTTGTATTTGTTTTAATCTCTCCATAGACCACAATGGAGATTTATCAAAGAAATGGCACACTTATCGACAATAGTGTCTCACGAGGAAATTAAACCCACTTCGTCCAACCATATCTCGTTTTTTGACCTGGCTGTTTGACAAGGGTCTAGCACCGTCTATTATCGTCTTATATAAGTCAGCTTTATCGACTACCTTTGAATATTCTAAACATTAGAAATTCAGTCCCCTTTGCTGTCTGGCCTTCACAAATCATTTTGCATCCTTTATCCAAAAATGCCTATTCAATTACCTAACTGGGATATTAAGGTGGTATTACATGCTTTGCCTAGACATCCATTTGAGACATTAGCCTCATGTACCATGTATCACCTTTCACTTAAAGTGTATGTTTTGTTGTTGCAGGCCTGTGGACATTGTTGGTTGGAGTTGTTTGCACTGGATGTGCACAGGACTCTTTATCACTCTACTTATGCCCTTCTCTACTCAGACAGGTCCTTCCAACCTAAGACTCTGGCATCCAGGGAAGAGGATAAATCTTTCTCACTGCTTAATTTGCTGGCTATTTCTCATCTTCATGACCACTCAACCCCCGATGGTTTGTCAGGGCCCTGAGGTATTATGTGGCTCACACTAACTTTTTTCGAGGTAATAGGCATTGACTTTAATTTGTTAAAAATCTTCGGTTTCTCGTGATTTATCCCTGATTACCTTGATGAGGTGGGTTCACAAATTGACCTATGTGGCTTCTTCTGGGCTATCTTTTCAGGTGAGGAACCTTCTGCTGGGTCATGTTTCATCATATTCCTATGTCTTTAGCTGCCTGATTGAATTCCCCACTGGAGGACATTGTGTGGGCTGGTATGTGGACTTATCTCAAAACTTTTATCTCACATTATTTACATGATCTGACAGTTTCTTCCTCTGAGGGTTTTGCCTACCCCCTGTGGTCGTTTGACCATATCAGCTAGATTATCAGGAGGGGTGGGTATTGTTTGTCCCTCTTGTCTCTTTACTTTACAGGGACCCTTACCTCTTTTTTTCTCACTGGATCCCACTCTGTGGAGAGTGTTGCCCAGGCTAGTGTGCTTTTATCCAACCAATTCCACACTAGCAACTCCTTTTTTAATATACTTTATACAGGTTGCAACAGGCTCTGTAAAAATGAGGTGTTACATAAGACCATTTAGGAGCTGATCAGGTGGTATTACTATACTATGCTGGACTGACACTCATGGACTATCATGAGTAAAGCATAAGGGGATCCTGCTCATCATTGGATTGAATAAATTGAGGTCAGTTTGCTTGTAAAAATTTAGAGAACTTGGTTCGCCTATTGCACTGTTTCCAGACCACTGTTCCTCAGGGTTCCCCAATGCACATTACCCCCCCCCCAGATTCTACTAATTGAGTTAGGGAGTCCTTACCACACTTGGTGTCCAGTCACTGGATGGTGGACAGAGGCTTTTCCTCTACTCTTGGAGAAGATGACAAAGTTGGCGGCCCTCTTACCTGGTCCCTGGATATTTCTCCCAGATGTTGGTAGGGGTAGCAACAGCCTATGTGGGGGCCTACTCGTAATACTGGTTCAGAATTGATGTTCCACTATACAATTGTGGTGTCCTTGGCCATTCTATTTGATCAGTATTGGTTCAGTACATTGTTCATGGGAGAGGGTCCATTGTCTCCTCTTAATTCCAAATGCAGAGCAGTCCTATCCTTGGTCCTTGATTGAGTACAGTTTTCTCCACGTCCTCCTCATAATTCTGGGAGCAAATGGAATTTACTTTGCCCACAGGGTTGGGGAGTGAGGATGAGTGTTTATAATTCTCAACTGGGTGAATTCTGTTTCCCAGGTTGAGTAAGGCATACACAATCCTGGGTTGTTGCCTTTCAGACTTCTTCAGCTGGAGGAGAAGGTTTGTCCACTTCGGAGTTAATTACTTTCTCGTCGTGATTCCTGTGGCTCTGAATGCATCACATTGTGGCTACAGGTCATAATTCACTCACAAGTGTATGTGTGTATATATATATATATATATAACATTGTGGTTCAATTGCCGTAGGCACCAAGATCTCTTAATTCTAACCCAGAGTAGTGGAACCTCAGATATCTGGTTGGTGCTGGCCTATAGTGATGATCACTCATGTACAATTCCACCCATGATACAGGAACTAAGTTCAGGGTGAAGAGCATACCTGTTCTGGATGTAGTGAGGTTCTCACACCAGGATGCCAATCTTCTATTGACATACCCATGATCTATGCAGACGCTTTCTGTATGGATAATAACTTCACTGACCCCTCTACCTTCTCAATGTGGGATTCTAGTTATAAGTGGAAGCGGAAGTATGTATGTTTTGGAAGTTAGATTTTTTCTAAATTGAAAATGTATTTCCAATAATACTTACCTCCGCTGACACTATCCAGCCCTTTCTCCCCACAAACAGCTGGTGTTAGAGACTAGGATGAAGTCAGTCTCGAAAAGGTGATAATACTATCTAAGTGAGGTGCTTGTACACAGTACCAGGACAGAGGGTGCATTGACGTAGGTGGTGAATATCATGAGATAAATATCACCAAGGGCAATTGAGTGTAGATTAAAAGACTGGAGTAAGCAAGAAAAAATCAGACCAATGCTTAGATGGGCAATGGAAGAAACCCTGGCAGTAGCTATAAGTGTGAGGGAGGTAAGTATTATTGGAAATACATTTCCAATTTAGGAAAATGTTAACATAAAATGGAAACATCCCTTATTTATGACTATTGTGATTTCTTTACTCTTAATAACCAAGTATTCAAAAAAAAAGTCTGTTTTGAACCTTTTTTCGTATTTTAAGAAAGGCTTGATTTCATATTTTTTCACAATACATGTGATAATTTCTTCTTATTTGTATAGCAATGTGATTGTTTGAGGTATAAATTCTATTTTCCCGTGTTTACAGATTTGTGTATTTTGTGTTTTAATACAGTATTGTCATGAATGTTGCTTTGTATAATAAAACTGATCTTAGTTCCATTATTCAAGTTTGAATTTTGTGTTTTAGTACAGTATTGTCATGAATGTTGCCTTGTATAATAAAACTGATCTTAGTACCATTATTCAAGTTTGAATTTTGTGTTTTAGTACAGTATTGTCATGAATGTTGCCTTGTATAATAAAACTGATCTTAGTTCCATTATCCAATTTTGAATTTTGTGTTTTATTACAGTATTGTCATGAATGTTGCTTTGTATAATAAAACTGATCTTAGTTCCATTATCCAATTTTGAATTTTGTGTTTTATTACAGTATTGTCATGAATGTTGCCTTGTATAATAAAACTTTAGTTCCATTATTCAAGTTCGAGTTTTCATTGCCT
>NW_013674573.1:18005-21034 GCF_000517525.1 Limulus polyphemus
AGGCACCCGGGGTGTTAGGTTTAGAGTAGGGTTGTTTGTTCAATTAAGATGGTATCCTTGATTTTTCGTTTGTTTATGTTGGGTTCTTTGTTTAAAATGACTGTGTTTTTAATATTTTCATATATTTCCATTTTTGAGACTTTATTAGAAGCTCCTGTGTTTTTATTCAAACAGTTAGAAAAATCCACATGGTGGAGCAATAGCTTCAGCCAGAGTGTGAAATGTTAGCTTCACTGTAGTGCTCATCATACTTAATAACACAGGAAAAAGGTTTTGTGGCCTTTACTAATCATGTTCCAGTAAAAGTTAGCCTCAAGTCTTGTACTTATGTCAGTATACCTTATTGTAACCTTATGCTAGAGAAGACATATATTGCTTGGCCTTTACTAATCATGTTCCAGTAAAAGTTAGCCTCAAGTCTTGTACTGATGTCAGTGTACCTTATTGTAACCCTGGCCTTTACTAATCATGTTCCAGTAAAAGTTAGCCTCAAGTCTTGTACTTATGTCAGTGTACCTTATTGTAACCCTGGCCTTTACTAATCATGTTCCAGTCAAAGTTAGCCTCAAGTCTTGTACTTATGTCAGTATACCTTATTGTAACCCTATGCTAGAGAAGACATATATTGCCTGGCCTTTACTAATCATGTTCCAGTAAAAGTTAGCCTCAAGTCTTGTACTTATGTCAGTGTACCTTATTGTAACCCTGGCCTTTACTAATCATGTTCCAGTAAAAGTTAGCCTCAAATCTTGTACTTATGTCAGTGTACCTTATTGTAACCCTGGCCTTTACTAATCATGTTCCAGTAAAAGTTAGCCTCAAGTCTTGTACTTATGTCAGTGTACCTTATTGTAACCCTATACTAGAGAAGACATATATTGCCTGGCCTTTTGTGACTTCTTTAGTTACATGTAAATTGATGGAGGACAAAACAGGATCTGTAATTACCTTATGGTTTTCTTCAAAGTAATGTTTGACCTCATGTTTCACTTGCGGATCTTTACTCTACACAAAAGTATGTTTATTTCACTTGTAGATGATCTCATGTGTTACCCAAAAACAATGTGTAAGTTACTGCAACAGACACTACAACTGTATAGTTTCTTCCCAAGGTTAATTAAATCATTACATTTGTAAGTTACCATAGTTTCCATAACCTATACTACTGTATATCCTCCAAAGTCACAAGATGTTTCCCCAGTGTAACATTGTTTACATATTTCATTGTAACTATAACATTTACAGTCAAAGAAACACACACATAACAAAAAACTTGTATCAATTCTCACTGTTCACTGACCGTTGTTTCTTTAAATATCTTTCATTACACAAACCTTTGATTATCTACACTATGGATAAAAGTTCTCATCACAGATATCACGACCGTATAATTTCTCATCCAACTACATATATTGGTTTTATGTCAAGGATTTGTATTATACAACTTTAGTATTTGGCTCCAGTGTGTATTTATTAATTTCTTTACAAATACACAATCTAAGAAAATGTGTTCAATCCCCAAATGTATTTTGATATTTTTTCTAAGCAGCTTTTCAATCAAAATCCCTGCCACACACAACAAACTTGTAAATTTTATGTTTATTTTCATTATCTTCTCTCAACATGTCGCCACTTCTTGACTTTAGACATGTTTTTTTAAGTACCTACACTTTCCTTACTAAACAGCTGTACAGTGCATGTATTCATGTTTTCTATGTTACTATTTCTTACAAACAACAAAGTAGTTACTCTCCAGTGTGTGTTATGTGAATTCATCACCACAAGTTATCCAACTGTTTTGTTTTTCATCAATGTATGTATCTTGAAGAGTTTTAAAATGATAAATTATTCCGAATTATTTAATATACATTACAAAACTGTTTGGTTCTCCTTATTCTGTATCACTTCATGTGTTCTAATGCGACTACTAATGTATGTATCTTGAAGAGTTTTAAGATGATAAATTATTCTGAATTATTTAATATACATTACAAAACTGTTTGGTTCTCCTTATTCTGTATCACTTCATGTGTTCTAATGTGACTACTAATGTGTGTATCTTTTCATGTATGTTAAGATGACTTTTACTTCTAAATCTTTTATCACAAACTACGCAAGTGTACGGTTTCTCCTCACTGTGTATCTTCTGATGCACTTTAAGATGGTAATTTCTACTAAATTCTTTATGACACACTAAACAGCTGAATGGTTTCTCTCCAGTGTGTATCATTTTATGTGTTTTAAGGTTATTATTACATAAAAACTTTTTTCCACACTCTAAACAACTGTACGGTTTCTCCCCAGTATGTATTCTTTGGTGAGTTCTAAGATGACTGGTTCTTCCAAATTTTTTACCACATACTAAACAACTATATGGTTTCTCCCCAGTATGTGTCCTCTGATGAGTTTTAAGATAACTTCTTCTTCCATATTTTTTACCACACACTACACAACTGTAAGGTTTCTCTCCAGTGTGTATCCTTTCATGCTCTTGAAGTAAGCTATTTTTAATAAATCCTTTACCACACACTAGACAACTGTACGGTTTCTCTTCAGTGTGTGACATCGTATGGCTGTTAAGATGGCTTTTGCTCACAAATTTCTTACCACAAACTATGCAACTGTACGGTTTCTCTCCAGCGTGAATTCTCAGGTGTATTTTGAAATTACTCCGTGATACAAGTTGTTTGCCACACTCTTCACATCTGTACAGTTTCTTCTCAAAGTGTGACTTCACATTTAATTCCTTGTCACACACATTGTTACTGCATGCTGTAGCTTCACTATGGGAAATGTTACATATTTTCTGGTTATTTACCATCAACAACGTTTTATCAGATATAATACCACCACTTGGATTCAGAGACTGGTAATTTTTGTTTACAATTTGACGTCCAGGAAACTGTTTTCCAGAATAGTTGTTCAAGTACGGATTTGGATCTACAATCAAAAGATGCATTTAAAGAAACAAAAGGATTAATAAATATATACATATAATGATTTATTAACTGAATAAATAAATAACTATT
>NW_013674573.1:21959-27103 GCF_000517525.1 Limulus polyphemus
GATGTCCAAGTCCTAGGAAGATATGGAGGAGTAAAGGTACGATCTCATGTCCAAGTCCTAGGAAGAAATAGAGGAGTAAATGTACGATCTCATGTCCAAGTCCTAGGAAGATATAGAGGAGTAAAGGTACGATCTCATGTCCAAGTCCTAGGAAGAAATGGAGGAGTAAAGGTACGATCTCATGTCCAAGTCCTAGGAAGAAATGAGCAGACAGTGAATAAAAAATCAAGGAAGAAACGTGAAATGGAATATCAGATGTAAAGATAAGGTAATGGTAACATTCACTACAAGCATAAGAAAGTAGGAGAATCAGATATATGGTAGAAGGAGCAGAAAGTGGCTATTTTTTAAAATATTCCCTTATTAGAACTTAAAACTTACATAACATAACATTTACTTGTTACATTTTGATACCAAATTTATTCATATACAATGATAATAATGTAGTAAAATTTAATTTTGAATGTAACTATCTCGAAAATCTTGACATGCACACTTTGACCTGCTTGTAGTGAAAGAATTAATAAATGAAGCTTAACTAAAGTGACAACAGAGTAGGCTTGACATTTACTTAAAGACCTTGTAACCAGGAGCATAACTGAACAAATTTAATATAACTCTAGATAAACTCTGAAAACTACTGTGTTACAAACTTTATTCTATAAAAACTGTACATTATTAATATTATTTAACACAATTAATATGATACAGTTACAAAATTTTTCTACTAGTATGTCTACCATCACATGGTTAATGGATAGAGTTATTGAAGTTTACACTCACCTGATAAACCTTCTAACTCAGAGTTAATTTGTTGAAACTCTTCTTTTGGTTCAATTTCTTTTTTCACACTCATAACATCATGTTGTGAACAATCAACAGTTTCATCATCACTCTCACTGAACTTGGAAATAATGTCATCATTTGTTGAATCAACACTTTGTTCAGTTTTGACTTTGACAAATGTGTTCTAAAACAAAAGATGATCAATAATAACTAATGTTGTCAGTATAACCATAGATACATTAGATACAACATGAGAGTATAACCATAAATACATTAGATACAACGTGATCGTATAACCATAGATACATTGGATACAATGTGACAGCATAACCACAGATACATTAGATACAACATGACAGTATAACCATAGATACATTAGATACAATGTGACAGTAGAAACACAGGTAGATCAGATACAACATGACAGTATACACATAGATTCATTAGATACAACATGACTATACACATAGATTCATTAGATACAACATGACAGTATAACCATGGGTACATCCCATACAACATGACAGTATAACCATGGGTACATCACATACAACGTGACAGCATAACCATAGATACATTAGATACAACATGACAGTATAACCATAGATACATTAGATACAACGTGACAGTATAACCATAGATACATTAGATACAACGTGACAGTATAACCATAGATACATTAGATACAACGTGACAGTATAACCATAGATACATTGGATACAATGTGACAGTATAACCATAAATACATTAGATACAATGTGACAGTAGAAACACAGGTAGATTAGAGACAACATGACAGTATAACCATAAATACATTAGATACAACGTGACAGTATAACCATAAATACATTAGATACAATGTGACAGTAGAAACACAGGTAGATTATATACAACATGACAGTATAATCAGATACATTAGATACAACATGACAGTATAACCATAGATACATTAGATACAACGTGACAGTATAACCATAGATACATTAGATACAACGTGACAGTATAACCATAGATACATTAGATACAATGTGACAGTATAACCATAGATACATTAGATACAACGTGACAGTATAACCATAGATACATTGGATACAACGCGACAGTATAACCATAGATACATTAGATACAATATGACAGTAGAAACACAGGTAGATTATATACAACATGACAGTATAATCATAGCTACATTAGATAGAATGTGACAGTATAATTATAGTTATGTTAGATATAGAATGAGAGTATAACCACAGATACATTAGATACAACATGACAGTATAACCATAAGGGCATTAGACAAAACATGACAGTATACACATAGATTCATTAGATACAACGTGACGGTATAACCATGTGTACATCACATACAACATGACAGTAGAAAAACAGGTATGGGCTGGATGTCATAGTTTGTCCCCAGAATCAGTTGCTAAGTTCTTAATGACTGACTTGAGCACTTGTCAACCGACTCATCAACTAGTTATGAAGTTAACGAATAACAAAGTTGATAATTTTAACATCTGACTTGCTGTCAACTAATAATACAGGGAGAGAAGGAATCATCCTACAAGCCTAAGAAATGACATTCCCAAGCACTTTCATAGTTAGTTAACTTTGTAACAAATTTCTCATATACTAACTTCTGTATCTGTATGACTACATCTGTCTTAAATTTTGTGAGACTTTTTTAATTGTCTTCATTATGAAGTCTGTAAAATCAGAATTGTGATTGTACTGACAAAATAAAACCACGAGAAGAACCACTTGATACATCTTTTGAAACCCTCCCCACCACCTTGCAATCCTATTGTTCTGTGAAATACATGTAATAAAATAAATATTTTCATCTAAAAATAGTAAATTAAATCCTGTGATGTAGTTATTATTTTTATTTGTGGACTCTGGTAATGACAGACAACATTTTTATTTGTGGACTCTGGTAATGACAGACATTTTTATTTGTGGACTCTGGTAATGACAGACAACATTTTTAATTTGTGGACTGTGGTAATGACAGACAACATTTACATCAGTATAAAGTAGTTATGAAAGTTGGCTCTAATAAAAGGCACTTGCCTTGTAAGGAGCAAGGGTACAATAATGTTCAAATGCGCCTGCGCTGGACTGAACGAGAGTGAGCATCAACAGGCATGATAGTGTACGGAAATCCAACCTCCAGTTCAGAATCTTCTGAGCACATTGTGGACTTGGAAAATGAAGAACCTCAAAGTAACCTGTGGAAAATACTTCAAAAGCAGTGTAAGAAGTACATTGGTGGCCAAGATTACTTGATAGAACAAGTGAAAAAGTATCTGGACAGCCACATTTCCATTGGAATTTTGGAAAGACAAGAAAGAAACATTTTCCTCGTTCGCTCCACTTGCAAAAGTTGCTCTCACCAAGAGTGCAATTTCTGTACCTGTAGAAAATCTTTTTTCCAGTTCTGCCATTCTATTGAATGGAAAAAGATCTTGATATGATAGTTAGAAAGCTTTTCAGTACTTGAATATCATTTCTTTGAACTTTCAAACAAGTTTATTTCAACATATGTCCTTGTATGTTGTTTCACTATACAGACAAAACTAATTGCCATTGCTGGTGAATGTATGTAATAGCTTACCATACAGGTGGCTTGAATAACACCACCTGACCCTAGTTACTTGATACATCCTGTTACAAGAGATTACCAAATGATACAGACACCATAAATTACAAAGAAAATTACTTTACAGCATTTAAAACATTAGTCCTGGTCACATTCCTCTCATTATTGACAAGATTTATACTGGAATTCGAAACATAAGCTCTTCAGTGTATCGAGACCCCAACTGTGAGAATGTCATAGCTTCCCTGTATTATTGAGACAAATATATTTAGCCTGTTTCACAACCAACATATGGGTTTTATTGTTGTCACTTGTACACTGAGTTTTAAACCATTTGCAAAATATTAGAATAACCTTTATATATATCAGTTAGACTGTTTTAATTATAAAGCAACAACAACAGGAATGTGGGTCTTACTACAAAGTAAAGATTGTAAGAAGAAAAAATATAAAATTCTTATTTGATACTGGTACTAGTAGTACTACGTACAACTCACACAAGTTTATCATTCTAAATACTGAATCATATTATTATTATGAATTAAACATAAAATTACACTAAATTATTGAACTTAAAACTACAAATTTAAATGTAAAAGACTATAAGAAATCAAAAACTCTTTCAGTTCGAAGTGCTAAGCCTAATTCACCATGTACTCACTACTCGATAGTTCTTAACCCTAACAATTGTGGATCAGTTTCTTTCCTACCTGAAATCCAATGGAAGATAAGTTCTCTATAATTTTTCCAATAAACAAACGTGATTTTGCCTCATGATAAGACAAAATGGCCTGGTAGGTTATGGGTTAAAGCTGGTGTTATGTGGTCAGACTTTATATTATTTTGATAAATTTATATGATAAATAAGCCATTTGCCCAACAAGGACATTAAAACCATTTAGATTTTAATCTAAATCAAAGTTAGTGTCAGACTTGTCAGTCCATAACCTTAAAAAGATGAAATCATTCTCACCTTCAAGGTCATAATACTCATAAAATTTCCTCACACCCTCTCCTCCTCATTTATCTGACAGGTGGCACACACAGGCTTATAACTACCATTGTACCATACTATCACTTAATGCAGTATGTATGTGTAATGTGCAACAGAAATGAGTCTACAAAGTGTAAAGTATGAAACATCAGGGCTTACTTTAGTAATGTTGTGGGAAATTCTCAAGTGATCTAGCAGTGAAGATGTTACAGTGGATGTTCTGTAGTATGTCAGTCTGGTCTTCAGGTGTGGGAGTCTCACATGAATGTTTTGAAGCAGAATCAGATGGGAATAGCCTAGCTTCATCACTGTGGCCATTGTAGTTATAGGGTACTGACCCGAAGTAATCCCCCACGAGATTTCTGCTTTCTTATCTTGGATTTCTTTCTGAGTATGACACTGAAGTGCTGAATTTCCTCAGCCTTTAGTTCACAAAAGATCATCTCTCTTCTCGACACTGAAATGAAGAGGTGGTTGATTTCATATGCTGAGCACAGAACAGACCTTATGGAATCTGGATCAGTCTTCTACAATCTAGACTTAGTAGAGAATCACTGAACACTGTATCACTTTCACAACCACAAACCGTGTGCACGAAAACACAAAATGGCTGAGACTGCTCGAGATATTGCTCTAGCAAAACCACAAAAACATAGTCAAGGTCGAATAGCATACACAGAAATTACAATGCAGAACAAAGATTTTGAATCTGTTATGTCAAGTATGCACACATTTATTTTGAATCTGTTATGTCAAGTAACC
>NW_013674573.1:28089-30180 GCF_000517525.1 Limulus polyphemus
GTAAGCACACATTTATTTTGAATCTGTTATGTCAAGTTTGCACACATTTATTTTGAATCTGTTATGTCAAGTAAGCACACATTTATTTTGAATCTGTTATGTCAAGTATGCACACATTTATTTTTCAGTGAATGCTCTGCCAACAAAACTTTACGTTGAAATGTTTCCTTGATTATTGATGGTGATTGAAAACAATCTCAGTGATGGCACATTGCATTCTTTTCAATTGATATCGACTGAATGGCTTAACAGCTGATGGTGACTCATGTAAACAAAAGTTCCGGGGACTAGCCATGGTTCCTTCTCATTTTATTATGCACAAGAAAAGACCATTAGTGAAGTAAGAACTTTTTGATATTTCTATACGAAGTGTGAAAGAGGAGATATTTATTTAAATTCAATTTATTTTACATGGTACAATGTTATATTTTTGGCATATATATTTATTTTGAATATTACTCATTAAAAAATTAATTTACAAGCTGATGAAGTCCAGTGAGATATCATACAACTGTAATATTACTTTAAAATGTTCTAAAAATATCTAGCTCTTTTGGTTAATTAAGAGAATCATAAAAGTTTTTAATCGACAAATTACCTCAGTATCATTAGGATCTTCATACTTTTCTTCTTTTATTTTACAATCAGAGACAGTAAACGAAGATCCTTCTTCTGGGCTAGTAGCTTCTGTTGTTACTAGAGGTGTAAAATAAATACTTTTGTTACATATTTGAAAATAACTTCTGTAAATCACTACATTATAACAATTTCTCACTGTGAGTTGACACATTTTCTTTACTTTATCACAGTTCCACCTCTCTCGAGTTGACTATTGTACAGATACACCAACATTTAATTATAGTAAAGTAGACTGATAAACAATTAAGAATAATTATGTCATATTATTCCTCCAAGTGCAGTTTTTGTTGTACAAATCATTCACAAGTGAGTTATTCTAATAATATTTTTTATATGTATACTACATATAATACGTAGTATAGGGTATCCATAAACGGTTGAAGCTTTTAAATAAATGGAATTGGAACCACATCAGATAAAAAGTTGCCATTTATGGCAAATAATAAATCTGACATCAGAGGTTTTTTCTAACTAACATAGTTAAGAGTATGTAAAGGACATTATCTATATGATGAAGGTATCAAATATGACACTGTTACATAAATAACTGACCAATGCAAATGCAATGATTAACCCTATGACATCTTTTGAGCTGCAAACACTGACTTTTGAGGTATAAACATGAAGTTTTAGCATCCATGATACAAACAACAACAACTGTTTCTTTATGTTATTTTTATTATATTAAATTAATAAGGTGGTTCAATATCAAAGTTATGAACACCATGTATAACTTACCATTTCCAAAGCAACAAGAAATAAATTTATATTTTGAAATCAGCTCCTGGTACAAATTTGTTGCACATCAGCAAAGAAAACATAAAAAATCTTTTCTATTCAAAATTAGGTTCCAAATTTAAGGATTGAATACAGCATATTTAAAAAAAACATTATCTTCACTGTTAGCCGAGGACTGAATACAGCATATTTAAAAAAAACATTATCTTCACTGTTAGCCGAGGATTGAATACAGCATATTTAAAAACATTATCTTCACTGTTAGCTGAGGATTGAATACAGCATATTTAAAAACATTATCTTCACTGTTAACTGAGGATTGAATACAGAATATCTAAAAACATTATCTTCACTGTTATCTGAGGATTGAAATAATGTTTTTATTAAATATGCTGTATTCAATCCTCAGCTAACAGTGAAGATAATGTTTTTAAATATGCTGTATTCAATCCTCAGCTAACAGTGAAGATAATGTTTTTTAAATATGCTGTATTCAATCCTCAGCTAACAGTGAAGGTAATGTTTTTTTTAAATATGCTGTATTCGATCCTCAGCTAACAAGGAAGATAATGTTTTTATTAAATATGCTGTATTCAATCCTCAGCTAACAGTGAAGATGATGTTTTTAAATATGCTGTATTCAATCCTCAGCTAACAGTGAAGGTAATGTTTTTTAAATATGCTGTACTTCACTGTTAGCTGAGGATTGAATAC
>NW_013674574.1:0-2980 GCF_000517525.1 Limulus polyphemus
CATTATTATTATTATCTACTAGCTAATTGTCTGTCAGGTGACAGTTACATTATTATTATTATCTACTAGCTAATTGTCCGTCAGATGACAGTTACATTATTATTATGTACTAGCTGACTGTCCGTCAGATGACAGTTACATTATTGATGTTATCTACTAGCTAGCTGCCTATCAGATGACATTTAATTTCTCTTCCAAAATTAAATATAAGTAAATGTTTTATGAACATGTTTTCTAAAAGTTTATTATATTGTAGTAACAATATATATATGTGTGTGTGTGTGTGTTTGTGGAGAATGGCTATCCTATATCAAGTATTTCACGAAAACAACCTATTTTTTATGTATATTTGGTCTTTTTCTGTAAGTTGTCCTTGATAAGAATTTTGACTTTATATAATTTTATTTTGTGTTCAACTCTGCTTTTTCATAAAGCCTTATAGATTAAACAATGCAAAAAAAATCGGTTGTGGAAGAAATATTCCTACATGGTCAAATGTCTGACTCTGCGATTTATTAATTGTGATGGTGAAGGGCAAACACACGAAAGTTTAACTTTTCATAAGAAATGCTTATAAATGTGACTAACTAATTTAAAAATATTTTACCCAAGGTGAGAAAACATTAATAATAATGTATTAAAGCGCTATCCATTGGGTTGAAAATATATTAAAGTTTTTTTTTTACACATACAGTCACTTGTGTTAATTATGTAATATGATATTATCCCCGTCTTAATATATAATTGTACTTTTCCGAATATTCAAAAAGCGTGTTGTAAATATGATAACAAATATATAAAAAATAAATATAATAATAAATAAATTAACATAAAATCCTAGGTCGAGCGCAATCATTTCCACATGATAGTCGAGCGCTATAATCACTGTGAAAAGTTTTTGTAATCAAATGTTAACATATTATTCAAATCCTTAGTGAAAACTATTATGTTATTGTTGTTTTTCAAAAAAAAATATAGTAATATCTTGCTCTTAATAAGATGGGCTAATAATTTAAAAAATCCTCAGTCGGAAAGTATTTGAACCACTGAGCAAATTTGAACGTTACCAACAGAAAATTGAACGTTACCGACAAAGGGAGTGCTACGAACAGAGAGAGAGACAGCTTTACAGATACGGGTTAATTCAATGGCTTTGTTGTTTTTTTCGCACAGTTGTTATATCAAGCAGTAATTCTAGCACTGCCTTATTAGATGTCGGGAATGTCCACCGATTTACATAAAAATAAAAAATAGAAACTAATCACTAGATCCCTATTCTAAATGCGCTGTAAAGCAACGAGCTTACAACTGGTATTCTTCTTTTTCTTATGCCATATAATTAACAGAAAAAAAGTCATATTTTTGTAATAGAGTCCTTTAATTATACGCTTTATACACCATGAAGATTTTATTTATATATAACATCAAAATATATTAATAACGTTTTAGTTTTTTTAATATATACAATTAGTTTGAAAGTCGGTGTGTTTTTGTTCTTTCAGCTTTTTATAGATTACTTGCATAGTGTGGATACAACCAACAGGATTCCAAGCTGTAAATATTCTAAATGCTAAATTTTGGTTCTTTCTTAATCATTTAGTACAAGTCTAACTTCTCGACTACTTTATTGTTTTCGGTATAAATCATAAATAAGAAGCTGTATTCAAGCCTTTAAAAGTCTATGTTCATGTTCTTATATAATAACCTTCTTCCAGTCAACAGTAACATTCCCATCTATCCTAATCCAACATTTACAAGAAATCTGTACAATAGAAAAATAAGCTTCTGCTGGTCAACAGTAAAATTTCCTCCTGTTCTTAACCAACATTTACAAGAAACGTGTACAATAAAAGTAAACTCTGCCGGTCAACAGTAATATTTCCACCTATTTTAATCTAACATTTATATGAAATTTGTATATTTATCACTTCTATTATTCTTTATACTATTTGAAACAAAGGTTGTCCTCCAGTTGTCAATAAATCGAGTTTCGCACAACAAGCTCTAAAGAAAGTAATGTTACCTGTATAGAGTACCTTTAACAAGCTTTATGTATCATTTTATATCAAACTTTATGATTAAAAGCTAAGACAACTCAATGAAATGTCATGATGACTACAGATATAAAGAAAACCTGTGAATTTGGAATGTGGTTATTGGATAGTTTGGGTTTTTTCAAATAAGTATAAGCATTACATACACACACATATATATTTGTTTCTCCTTAGTTCATCTGTGAAATTGTTATTTCTGGATTCGAATAAAGGGAAGTGTTGGTGAAGTCATCTGATGATGCATAAAGGAAAGCGCTAGTAGTGACATCTGATGGCAGATACTAAAAATAAAATGGTGTGCTAATCTTTCAAGTATAAAGTTGAAACTTCTTGCTACAAAAACACTGATGCAGAATATACTTACAAGTAGTTGTGCGAGTTATTAAACAATATATTTACTTAGAATGATTTATTGTCAAACAAACCATGTACAAGGTGGATCCGTAAAGGTTACATATTCACTCCAACACTAATAACACGTAAATACAAAAATAAAAAAACGACTTAGGAAGTAGGTTTTGTTCAAATTCTTCTGGCTCACCGATATTGTAATTGATAGTTTAACTAAGTTTTCTATACAAACTTTCTGTATAAATCACATTAAATTTCAAGATCCCTTTACTTCTTTTATCTATAACCACACCAAACTTGCAGGTCCCTTTACGTCTTCTATCTATAACCACGCCAAACTTGTAGGTCCCTTTACGTCTTCTATCTACAACCACGCCAAACTTGTAGGTCCCTTTACGTCTTCTATCTACAACCACGCCAAACTTGTAGGTCCCTTTACGTCTTCTATCTACAACCACGCCAAACTTGTAGGTCCCTTTACGTCTTCTATCTACAACCACGCCAAACTTGTAGGTCCCTTTACGTCTTCTATCTATATCCACGACCAACTTGTACTGCTGTACGTACTATCCGCC
>NW_013674574.1:3180-5160 GCF_000517525.1 Limulus polyphemus
TTGTTCAAATTCTTCTGACTCACCGATATTGTAATTGATAGTTTAACAAATTTTTCTATACAAACTTTCTGTATAAATCACATTAAATTTCAAGATCCCTTTACTTCTTCTATCTATAACCACGTCAAACTTGTAGGTCCCTTTACTTCTTCTATCTATAACCACACCAAACTTGTAGGTCCCTTTACGTCTTCTATCTACAACCACGCCAAACTTGTAGGTCCCTTTACGTCTTCTATCTATATCCACGCCAAACTTGTAGGTCCCTTTACGTCTTCTATCTACAACCACGCCAAACTTCATTACCAATTTACATCATCAATGTATAACCAATTCAAACTCTAATATATTTTACATCATCAATGAATAACCACACCAAACTTAAAGATTCTTTTAAATCTTGTGTATAACCACATCAACCGTCGAGATCCTTTTACATCATTATGCAATGTCATGTAGTAAAAAAAATCTCTTTTCTGACCACAGATCAAGTCATTCAAGTGATGACCATCAACATTTGTAAACATCATTAAACACAATTTTTTTTATATCGAGAACATTTGGTTCAAATCTAACGTTCCTGAGTATTGAAACAAGTGCAGCCTTTTGAGCAATTGGAACTCCCAAGAGTCAAATATAACTCCACATTCTTAATCTAAATGTTACACATTAGGCATTTTCTACTTGGTGAAGAGTAAAGTCCACTAATCACAAAAGTATTTTATCCAAACTTTGGTATTTCAGAGGTGGTTCCCTCTATATGTTTATACATGACAGGACGTAACTTGGAAAGCGAATATTTAAACAATAATAAACACGATATAAAAAGTATCACATCTGATCTTCATCATCTCTTAGTCATCCATCAACTTTAGGATCACTACATTGCAAGTCACTAGCATGTTATCTAATAAATAAGTTTGATTTTATTTGTAGTCACAGACACGATGGATTTAAAACTATGAAAAAAATATTAGATATAAAACAACAACAGACAAGAATTGGAAACCGTATAAAACACAGCACATTACAAAATGCTGACTACATTAATACATAAAACAACGGTTACAAAAATGTCTTTATATATACATATATATATATATATAGTTATAATTTCCCCATTTTCAGGTTAAAACTTTCTTATAAACAAGACTCAATAAAATAATAATTAAAACATATTACCCCATATTCAGAACAAGAGTTCTACGTTACGGTGGTAAAAAAAAGACAACAGAAAGATTAGCACCTAAGTGAATATGAACAACATTTCGCTTTAACACTATCTAATGAAGATCAGACAAATGACTGTTCTAAAATAAAGACACTAATGATATAATATTCGTGTACTGTAAAACAAACATGTGACGTTCACACACTACGAAATTATTGAGATTAGAAACGTGATTGTTTTAAAATGAATCAAATAAAATGAATGATAACAGATGAATGTTTGTTCTCAAATACAATGCACAAGGACTGCCTTCAAACAAGCAGACAGTTCTGAGACGTCTTCGCTTTCGTCAAATAAGGATGGTTAATGTTTGACACGAAACCTGGCATCTCTCAGCCTATTTGGAAGATCCAAATGCAGACACAAATATATTGATGACCGTGATAAGGAAAATACCAATCATTGTAAAGTTATTCAAACGATCTGCTTTATGTTGATCTGATGGCATGTTGATGTTGTAACGGCTGTTGAGGATCAATAAAATCCCAACCACGACCTGAAAAATGAAACAAAGTGTGAAAAAAAAAACAAAACAACGCAAACTGCTTACTTCCACCTCTAGCTATTAATAAATCCATAAAACAACAATTCAAAACATACTGTTGAAGTAACTTAAATAAAATATCTTTTTCAACATAATATTGAGTTAACACACGACACTTTCAGCCCCACCCACACCGGGGTGGTGAATAATAACAGTTTCAAGTTTAATTATTGTTCTTCGGTGTCTTTTTTTTTGTTTGTTTGTT
>NW_013674574.1:5845-9858 GCF_000517525.1 Limulus polyphemus
AATAACAATATTTAACTAGAGTAAGAAGGAAATAACCCTAACTATATTAGCGGGTACAGATAACACAAATTAATAACAATATTTAACTAGAGTAAGAAGGAAATAACCCTAACTATATTAGCGGGTACAGATAACACAGATTAATAACAATATTTAACTAGAGTAAGAAGGAAATAACCCTAACTATATTAGCGGGTACAGATAACACCATTTAATAAAAATATGCAAATAATGCTAGTAGGAAAAACAGCCTGACTGTATAATCTGTTTTTCACACTAAGTGTATTAACAACAACAATGTAAATTGTAAAAAGTATAAGTATGGTGTTAACAGAGAGTTAAATCAAGTTGGTTATGAAATGCAGATCTAATCATAAACTTGGACCTATTAATTGGTACTTTTGTAGCTCTCAATCTTCTCGCTGAAATAAAATAAACTTTTCAACTAATAAACATAACAGAATGATAGGTGTGCCTTTGAAGTATTATTTACGTTTTATTTCTAAGTGACGGGAGATTGGTATGAGAAAGACTACCATTATGGGAAGAAATGGTACGACGGAATTACTTACTTTAATCCCTTATTCTTCGCTCGTCGTATATAAATGCATCGTACTTTATCACTATATACAAACATATCACCTTGAAAAATAGATAAACATTTACAACAATACGTTCCACAGATAAAAGACGAGGAAGTTTACAGATAATGATTTTTTGTTTAATATATAGTGAACCCAACGTACCTCTCGTTCCAATAATCCTCGATCGGCTCGGTCGGAAACCGTCGCTGTAGGCGTATTTCTCATGGCGATCAGTTCGTTTTCATTGTTTGCTTCTGTAGGCATTATCCACTTTTTTCGAAATCTTTGACAAACAATGCAGTGTTTTGAACACGAAAAAGTTATAATTATTTTAGAATTAAAACTTGTTATATTTTGACGTTTTTAGATCCAGCAATTGGGAAACATTCGAGATGGAAATCAAGCCTGAGAAAGTCCACCGTATTTTTTACGGCCAGCGCGATATTGTCCAATTAGAAATTAGGCTTAAGAAATATGGAACCGATACGACATTTGACGCAGATTTAACTGCCTTGTCTACCTAGTGGCTATTAGTATTAGAGTTGTTCAGTTTTGTTTCGGTCTGCTTTCACGTACACGTTTCAATTTCCATGTGCATACGTGGGATTGAAAAAGAGGGTGTTGCCGTATAGTCTGTTTCGTGTAACCAAGTGTTAAGTTACTTTAAAGTTTTAATTCATTGCGTTAGACTTTTCGCTAATAAGTATAGCTTGTGCTTCCCCCTTTTTTTTTCACAAATATAAATATTAGATGAAATATGTTAAGTGTCATGACTAATACAAATATTCATCTCCTATGAGAATAAAAAAATATCGGCTATTATAAAAGCTCATGCAGTGCAGCGCCATCTAACAAGGCGGGGCACCAACACCACTGAGGGTAGGTGTTACGACAAAGTTGCTGGTACTGTTACAGATTAGTGAAAACCACAATGAAATTTGTTCTAAAATCGTGTATTGTACTCAGTAGAAAATAAAACAATGAACTCTTTTTCCATTTTTAGTCCAATTATTATGGAAAAATAAATATTTATTTCCTGGTAATCGGTATTTTTCGGAATTACAATTATCTTCAAAAGCCAAGTCGTATATGTCACGAATAGCCAGTAAGAAAAATGTTAACAATTATGTTTGTAACTAAGTTGTTGTTGTTGTTGTTTTTGAAAAATAAAGTTCTTAAATATTTCCAGATGAATTCATTCCGTATTTCAAAAACTAAATTCTTAAATTTTTGTTTTACTTTAATCTAAAACGTCGGAGTATATTTGCTGTGTATTGAAATGGTTAAACCTAACATCCAACACTACTGTCAGGTCTGCTTTCATTTGGTAAAAAAACATATGTTGTATAGATCTTATTATTAGTTCGTGGACGAAAGTAAAAAAGCCTTTTATACTGTTCAATCATGTAGAAGTTTGAAGCTAAGTTACTGGTCAATCATGTAACAGTTTCAGGCTAAAATACTGGCCAATCAGTATAAGTTTCAGGCTAAGATAATGGCGAATCATGTAGAAGTATCAGGCCAGACAATCATATAACAGCTTAATGCTAAAATATTGTTCTGTCATGTTGTTGTTTCTAGTTAAGATAATAGCCAATTATATCAGTTCGAGGCTAGTATTCTGGTCAATCATGTAGCAGTTTCAAACTGAGATACTGGTTAATAATATATTGGTTGCAGGCTAGTGTAGTGGTCAATTAGATTAATAATATATTGGTTGCAGGCTAGTGTAGTGGTCAATTAGGTTAATAATATATGGGTTGCAGGCTAGTGTAGTGGTCAATCAGTTTCAGTCTCTGTTTTCTTCCAATATGTACATTTCAGTCATTAATAAATTTGTGGAGTTATTTATCGAACTAAGTGTGTTTCCCGTTTGTTTTCCTTTCCTTTTTTTTATAGGTTGACCCATAAATATTTCTCAAAGTAAATTATACAAAAAACAGCAAAACAAAACAGATTCGCCATAACCTGAAGTCCCCTGAACCGAAGACTGGAACACTTATGAATCTTGCCCTTACATACATAGATTTAAAAAAAAACAACTTTTGTTGAATATATTCTAGTAAAGTTTTCTATAATTCCGTGCTAGTGTTCTGTATGTTTTATGACATTTATGTTAATCGAATATCGTAAACACGTGCTAATCCTTTTACTCAGGAAAAGGTTGCATACTCCAAAAGCTAGAAACTCATATTACTTCGGCCCTTTGATGGTATTGTTGATACAGGAGACACCAGCAGTAATATTGATGCTATCGTTGTTACAGGAGACACCAGTAGTAGTATTAATGCTATTGTTGTTACAGAAGACACCAGTAGTAATATTGATGGTATTGTTGTTACAGGAGACACCAGTAGTCATATTGATGGTATTGTTGTTACAGGAGACAGCAGTAGTAACATTGATGCTGTTGTTGTTATAACGAACAATGTCATAAATCTATTAGGTCGTCAAGAAATTACTGTCGCGTTTTGGAACACTTTCATTACTCTCCCCCCCCCCCCGCAAAAAAAGTGCATCACGTATAATAGTTCAACGAACCGTCTAAACGTCACGTTAGTGTAGCCTGTATAATGTGTAAAGTTTAGTATACTCTAATCCTTTATAGTGATGACACACATTTGGTATGTAATGCTGTTTGAATACAAAAAGGGAAATAACGCCTCTGTAGCCACAACGAATATCAAATGTTTTGAACGTTCGTAAGTGTCAACGATGGTTCAGCAAATTTCGTTCAGGTTGGAATTGATATTGATGCTCTGAAGACGCTTGTTGAGTCTAACCCAAGGCAACACACTCGTGAAATGGCCCTGAAATTGCGTGTCTCTCACGAAACAATACGTAAACATCTAAGGAATATGGGAAAACTTCATAAAGAAGGTGTTTGGGTGCCTCACGAACTATCCGATGATAATCGTTTCTTCTGGCGCGTAATGCGCGTGAATCATTTTTGGACAGAATTGTCACCAATAATGAAAAATGGATTCTCTCTATACGAATATTAAACGCCAAAAACAAGGGCTCAGTCTTAGACAAAAACCACTTCTGATCCCAAAACCTGGGCTCCATCCACAGAAAGTGATGCTTTGTGACATCAAAAGAATAATTTATTTAGAACTCTTCAATACACAACGAACTGTGAATGCAGAGATCTGTAGTCAACAACTGGAACGTTTTAAACCAAGTCCTTAATCAGAAACACCCTTCACTTGTTAATTGGAAAGGTGTTCTCCTCCACGATAATGCACAACACAATATTATGGAGTTGGGTGGGGAAGTTCTCCCCCATCCACCATATTCTCAAGATATGGCACCATCAGATTACCATCGTTTTCGTTCGCTACAACACCATCTTAATGGGAAAACGTATGCAAATGTGGAAGGTGTTAAAGAGCACATCGACATGTTTTTTGCTTCAAAGTCAAGTGA
>NW_013674574.1:10779-11587 GCF_000517525.1 Limulus polyphemus
TTAAATCGCTGTTTACAGATTTTTATAACACAAATATCTTAGATAAACAGATTCCTGGAATGGAAACCATAGTTTAGTCAAAAACAATTAGAAAAGTCCAGTTGATCAGTAGGAAGTTTACGAATTTAAATCGCTAAAATTTGGAGCTCAGTTTCTTATGGTTGACAGAACGCAGACAGCCTTTCGTGTAGCTTTGCGCTAAAAATAAAACATAACGTTTATCATATCTGTGGTTCTTCTGATTTAGGTTATGTTGGATAAATCGTCACATAAACAAGATTTGAAACGTATGATTTTCTAATGGTCTGGTGAGATAAATGTTTTAATTTATTTATATGTAATAAAACTCGAAACCGGGTTTATTATGACTCGCAGGTTCCTTACTGGAGCATCATGGGATCTGGTGAAATTATGCCAATTTTCTTGATTTCGAGATAACGTTTAGGATTCGATGCTGTGGCCTTCATTAAAGGTTGTGACAGTCGCTGACATCCCCCACACTTCCACAAAGTTGTTGGCTCCAATAACACTTAAAGTAGATTTTTTTATAGTTTTTATATAGATTGATTTAAAACTAAGTGTATTTAAATATCAAATTCTTTCGCTGGTCTTAGCATAAAGACCCCTTGGCAAAACTCCAAACACTTTACGAAACATGAGAAATTCGATCGAGACGAGGAAGTGATCGGCTATTGGATAAGTTTTGTTTTACAGACAACCGTTTCAGATAAAGTGGTATTGAAAATAACACCAGTTTACTAAACCTGGTGGTAGCCGATGTAGAAGTGAGAAATTTTGTATTTACATT
>NW_013674574.1:12047-26618 GCF_000517525.1 Limulus polyphemus
TCTACTGGGATTCGTGACATATTATATATATATATATGTTTACATCGGAGTGAAGAGTGTAAAATAAAGAAAACTTCTACTGGGATTCGTGACATATTATATATATATATATATTTACATCAGAGTGAAGAGTGTAAAATAAAGAAAACTTCTTCTGGGATTCGTGACATATTATATATATATATATATTTACATCAGAGTGAAGAGTGTAAAATAAAGAAAACTTCTTCTGGGATTCGTGACATATTATATATATATATATATTTACATCGGAGTGAAGAGTGTAAAATAAAGAAAACTTCTGCTGGGATTCGTGACATATTTTCACAGATTATCCCCCTTAGCCTTGGCTATGGTTCGTCGTTTGTGCTCAAGAATTAAAGAGCATGCGCAAAATACACTATATAATCAGCCAGCCATTCTTAATAATCGTTTATAAGGGTGTGATATTCGAATTATAACCAACGATTTAAGACCCCTGGTGGTCAGGTTAAGTATAAAAAGAGCAGTGGGATAGGTAACTGAGGTGGGAAGGCTGATGGTTTTTATGAGAGTTTTTGGGTAGGTAATGATAGTTTCCGTATCTTCGGTACAGTTTTTCATGGAAGTTTTCAGGTTAGGGTTTATTCTACTTTGTCTGTCGTAGATGCTAAAATCACGCGTTGTCTCTTCGGGATAAATCCTTCAATTCTTTTGTAACGCCTTTGATTTGGTATCCAGTTCAAGCGTTGTCTTTGTCGAATAGTTTGTGTGACAGTTTCCGTGGATAGGAGATGAGGGGGGGGGGGTGTTCATGAATTTTGATATGAAATCTTAATTCGACATTGGTCGGAGGGGGTTTATTTATTTTAAGTGGTTTACGTAGGTATGTTTTTCGTTTGAAATTATTGCAGTAATGTGTTAATCAGGATTGTCATGACGTCTTGGGTTCATTAATAGACTATTTTCTCGGTACGTACGTGAGTCACTTTTTTTTCTGGGGGGGGGGTTGGTTTGAGCTGTTGCGGTGTCGAATTGTTCCTCGATTTTTTTGCGTTCATTACATCCAGGAAGTTTGTACTGGTTGGTGTGTCCTGAATCTTAAATCTGATTCGCTGGAGATTTTTTAAACAGTCTTTGTTTCATAATCCATTATTGACAGATGATTGAGGACGTTTGCTTTATTTTAAGGAGTTTCTAGATGCTGGGATTGTACAAGTTCCAGGATTTATTATACGAGGTGGTTCCACAGTTTTTACGGAAGGATGCCATTGACTTGTGCAAGGAGGTTAATGTTTTTCTTAGTTAGAGCAATATTATTCCCCTATATTCTGCCCTCCCCGAGGCTTGGAGGGTTTTGCTCTTCCCGTATCTCTTTATAAACCTTCTAGGGACGGTTCTTTCATGGTTGACTGGTTATTCGTGTAGTACATTTCTTGTATATTACAGGTTCGTATGATATACGGTGGTATATAATCTATAGTATTATCTACTGAGTGTTTAATATATATCGGAAGTCTCGTGTTGATCCTTACGTTGGGCTTAAATTATTTGAATTAGATCGCCCCTCCCCCCATTGGCATCATACAACTACAACAAACGTGAAATGGTTCACATGGACCAGCATCCAACTGGTTGTTGTTGTTGTCATTGGCATCATACAGTTACAACAAACGTGTAATGGTTCACATGGACAAGCATCCAACTGGTTGTTGTTGTTGTCATTGGCATCATGCAGTTACAACAAACGTGTAATGGTTCACATGGACCAGCATCCAACTGGTTGTTGTTGTTGTCATTGGCATCATACAGTTACAACAAACGTGTAATGGTTCACATGGACCAGCATCCAACTGGTTGTTGTTGTCATTGGCATCATACAGTTACAACAAACGTGTAATGGTTCACATGGACCAGCATCCAACTGGTTGTTGTTGAATAGAATCAACTTGAGCTCATCGGGGTTCCTGTAGTTCTTTAAAGGAATAATTAATCTCTATCAAGAAATACATTCATTCTGTAGACTTTGCTTGTGTGACAGTAGAAATGAGCTAGTTTCACTGTGACCGTTTTAAACGAGACATTTGTAATAATTCTTTCTTCTAACATCTCGTGCATTTTTTAAGGAATACAAACCAAATAAAGCGCGTGCACTATAATATAAAACTGTTCCTGATAATCATACAATTCTATCTACGTTAGCCGTCCCTAGTTTTGAACTGACAGCCTATAGAGGGATTGTTTGTTTGTAGCTAAGCCCAAAGCTAAACAATGGGCTATCTGTGCTCTGCCAACCACGGGTATTGAAACCCAGATTCTAGCGTTGTAAGTGCGCAGACATGCCGCTGTGCTACAGGGGGACCTTTCGAAATATACTATGAATGAGGAAAGGAAGATTCTAAATATCCACTGGAGGGGGGGGGGGCTACTATAGAGGGAAGGAAGATTCTAAATATCAAGTACGGAGTGTGTTTTTGTGGCAATATAATTCGAACCAGGGACTCTCAGATTAAAAGTGTGAAGGTCCGATAGCTCAAAGATTTTTTTTTTCTTGTTCAGTTAAAAATGTTAAATTGATTATTTGGTTAAATTTGTGAAATCTTATAACAAAAAACAAACAAACCAGGATATGACCTAAAATGTTTCAATTTCTCATGAATAGAGTTTATCATAATTTCTCCGACGTTATTTACTTAAACGCATGTATAGTGTTAGGTGGGGAACCTGTATATTTACGCATCAGGATTGGATTGTTTGTTTTTGAATTTCGCGCAAAGCTACACGAGGGCTATCTGCGCTAGCCGTCCCTAATTTAGCAGTGTAAGACTAGAGGGAAGGCAGCTAGTCATCACCACCCACCGCCAACTCTTGGGCTACTCTTTTACCAACAAATAGTGGGATTGACCGTCACATTATAACGCCCCCACGGCTGAAAGGGCGAGCATGTTTGGTGTCACAGGGATTCGAACCCGCGACCCTCGGATTGCGAGTCGAGTGCCTTAACCACCTGGTCATGCCGGGCCTTAGGATTGGATGTGGTAATGTAACTCTTCCGAGAGAACGGACGGACATCCTTATTCCATAGTGTTGTCACAACGAATGTTGTATCCCCGACTCATTAAACACGTAATTAGCTGAACACTACAACGTTGATCCAAATATTTCTATTGTTTGTATTTATGAATTTTCCACTTGTTTACATTCATCTGTTGTTATGGGCCTACTAATTTATTTATTTATTCATTCAATTTTGACTTGTATTGCGAAAACCAAGCATCTGTAACGATCGGGCCTTAAAATATCTTGTTATTTCCATTAAAGTTCAAACTATTTGTAGACTTTCTATGAATAACCAATAGTGTGGACTTTAACCGCTAGGATTCCTTTTGTTCTTGTTGCTAAGCGCAAAGCTACACAATGAACTATCTGTGCTCTGCTGAACACGGTATCGAAATCCGATATTTAATGTTACGAGCTCTCGGACTTGCGGGGGGCGGGGAGGGAGCTCTAGTTCCTGTAAAAACTCTTGAACTCGCGAGATTCAAATTTCGTTAGTAAGGATTGAAAGCCCCTTTTATCCTACTTTTCTATAGTTTTGCTAAAGCATATGGTGCAAAATAAGAAACCTAAATACGGTCCAGAGATGGACACAGCATTTATATAAACTTATGATATATATAAATCTTTGATAAACGAAAGTGTTTGGAAAATATAGTGCCATACTGAAGAAAAGCTCGTCTGCTCGATTTATTTATTCTCGTTGCCAGGGTTGCAAGAGTTTCAAACACAAAAAACAAGCACATTTTACGCATCATAAAACATTTTATTTCAATATTTTTTATTACTTGAAAAGTGGTTTACATGCTAAACAATACACACGACACAAATATTAAATATAAAGCGGATTTCTAATAGATAAAAACGGCAATATACTTGATTTTCTAAAACAAACAGCTATTCAAAGTAGCTCTGGTGTGTGATTAACGAACTAAAAACTAGATAGAACTAGAAATCGACGTTAGATGCTTGTGACGCTAAGTTTAACAACTATTTTCTTGGCATTGGTGTAACGAATGTAAAGTATAAATATTCGAATACAGTTTAAAAAATATTATAACAGTGCACATAAATACGCAATACACGTTATGGAGTTATAAATAATACAAAAAAATTACTTATCCTGCTGGGTATAAAATCGGCATCAAGCGCCATCTATGATTACATCGTGACATAGAACCGGGTTGCGGGAATACCCATAAAGTAAGGTAGCTCCCGTTGCAACACCAACACACTGGACGTGATTATTTTCTAAATACTTATTCATACACAACAACAGGAGTTGTGATACAGTGACGTGGTAACCTAAGTTGTTGGGGCTTTTCGCCTGTTGTATTAGGCAACTGTCTGTACGTTTAATGTTTCGGTTCTTCTAAAACAGGCTTTTAATGTTGTGTTAAAGTTTTAGATCAAACTTAGAGATATAAAACTTAAACCCAGTTTTGATACTTTACAGTATTATGTATATCTTACCTATTATATAATTACAGTAGTTCGTGTATTTTTAAAAGTATGGCTCCAAGACAAATTGGGAACATGCACGTGACTAACGTGGGCAAGACTTGAATACAATTAATTAGAAAAGTCACAAAATAAAACGTGCGGTGCATCACGTCTCACTGGTGGAGTTAGTATTTTATACTTTTTAGAAACAGGTCAGCCAATCATAAAGACCTTACAAGGTACATGGGATCAATCCAGTTATTCAAGACGCGTACAACTCAGTGGCAAGATCCAGCGTTTCGGCCAGGATGGAAGGGTTTATAAAGATTTGAAGTGAAGGCTTACATTCTCAAATGATGGGACCTAACTTCACGCTCTTAGCCCACACCCAAGTAGTTCTTCAATGCAAAGATAACTCTTCATAAAATTCAATAAAGCTTTAACCACAGGAGTCAATTTGTATAAGAAACAAACTATAATCCAACAAACCCTTGTTTTTGAAAAAAAACGTCAAGATTTTTTTTTCATTACTCCTGTAGAACGTCTTTACTTCAAAACAACGAATGAAGCAACCCTAAAATGTGCCTTAGCCTTCCCTGTAGCCCCCAACAAAAAATGTTTATTGTTAAAGCTGGTTCACTTCCTAAATATAACATTATGTGTGCCAACAATTTGTACAGTGCAGACCCCTCAAGTTTTTGTCGAACATCACCTCAGCCCCCTCACCATCCCTACTGAATTTTCTAAAGAGATACAGAGGTTCGGATTGGACAGTTTAACTATTCTAAAGCAATCAGAGTGAGCCTTATTTGATTGATACAAGCAAAAGTACCCGTCCCCAGTGACGAGAAAAGTTAATCTATCAATTTAAATTATTTCATGGACTTTAAAAAGTTAATTGTTTTATACACTCTTGATTTTACTCAGAGACAAAGTTCTGAGCTACTTATACCGCCCACTGTGGAAAGTAATTGTTGAGTATTTCAGTCACGCTAAGAGCCACTCAACAATAACATACGGTATATTTACACTTTTATTATTTAAGTTACGTCACATTTTGAAATGTGAATGGTAGCGTGATTAATTACTAACAAGTTGGTGTAGAATATCCTGCTTGCGAAATAAAATTTGGCATTAACATTATTCATGCCTGTTCTCCCGTCATTTCAAAAGTAAATGTTGAACTTTGCCTGCGTGTGCAGCTTTTCAAACGGGAGATAGACGAACGCTCGGACAGAAACCACATTTCGCATTATATATCAGTGTTACAGTGATTTCAATACCAGAAACTAAATGAATATTTACATAGTTACCTTTATTTCCTTAAGTAGTTGACAGTCTAAGATATAATTTGTTGGAATTGATTTTGTTTTAAAGTTTTAAATCAGCTCATTATCTGGGAGAGCTTGAGAAACTCAAGCTAAGCCTGCCACTGCAACTAGAAGCGTATAATTTTTTCTATATACAAAAAGGACTTTTTTGGTATATCTTTCAGACGAATTTTTGATAAAACAGCTGCCTCTATTTTTATACTTATCACATTACACACCTTTATTTCTTCCAAAAGACTGCATTAAAAAAAACAACTTCCCGGAACACATTATACCTTCAAACAATCTATAGTTCTTGCGTGCAGTTATCATAAACTCCGGCTGCTCTTGCAAACCTTACCAAATCATTTTCTGCTCCTGTCCTTTCAGTCAATTTCTCTGTGACACGGGGATCCGCGTGATTCGTCCACTCTGGACCACCACCCGAATAGCTGTCCCCGACTCCAAATGCCGATATTAGAACATTGATGACAGTGATGATGAATATAAATATGATGATGGTGTTGTTGAACAGGTCAGCTCGAACTTGTTCATTTTCACTGTTTATGTTTGCGCGGCCAACCAGTATGAGGAGGATTCCAACAATAATCTGAAAGTAACAGCTCCTCGTTAAACATTGGTGAGGCTACGTTTTCTCTGTAACAACATCCCAAAAATACACTAGACCAATCTATCAAATATGATAATACAGTTTTTGTCTGTCCTGAAAATGCGTGCGCAAATTACTATGCTAAATGCGCATGCACTTCAGTTCAATGGATGTAAACAAAAGGCGGATGTAAATATACTTCAATAGATATTTTTACAACAACATATTAAGAACTTATCAAAGTTTTTAAAAAGGTCGAACATTAGGTAATAGAATAACAGTATAAGTTTATTGACTGATAACGTTAAGTAAGGTAAAGTTTAGTCCTAACTAAACTAAAGCAAAAAACGTACACAAGTTACAGTGGTAACTATGGAATATAGGCCGCACTTAATATAGGCCTAACTAATGTTAAGCCTAAGACTTGCAGACTTGTAGTAAGGCATACATCATACAAGTAAAAAAACTGTTTCAACAGTATATTGTCGAGGCCAAAATTTTGACAAACTTCTATTTATGTTCCGAAACCTGTTTATGCACATGGGCAGCTTTAGATGGATTTTCCAGAGTGGTAAGTTTTCATTATTAAAAGTCTTTGATGAAAGAATAGCTAGAAATCCTGTATTTAAAGAAATACTGTTGCAATAAAGATACTAATTTGACCGCAAAATTTTGGCGGGTCTCTGCAACGAGAGCAATATTTTCCATAAAAATAAAGGAATTTTACGACAAAATAACTATATTCAATTGAAAACGCTGTACATTATCGTTAATAGTTTCAAAATGTACCTGTTTTGACAGGTGGTTACAATTTTAAGTTTTATATCATGCATATAGGTTTTATTACAGATTATATATCAAAGAGCTAACTCTTGCATAATGTGAATTATCTGGTAACCCTAACCTGAAAAACACAGACACTCATTTTAAGCTGTTTGAAAGACTGAACAAGAAGCTAAGTACGTGTGTAAACCACAACCTAACAACACACAAATATAATCATTAATATAATACATCTGTGGACTGAACACGTACTTAAACTATATACATTAAACTGTCTAACCAATATGTATCTAATTACTATGAAAACAATGCATGAACACATTTTAACCACCACTGCATAGTTAGACACATGGCTGCAACTGCATTAAAATTTCTATAACGGTTGGCAAATCTTCAAACGTACCTAAACCGCTACAGAACAATGGGACTCTACACTATTAGGACATAGAATACCAAACAAAGTAATATATGATCAAGATTACAGTGTAAGAAAATAAGATGTAAACAGTAAGTCACTACACCTGCTTTATTTTCAACAACATTTTCACACTGGGTATTTGTTTCACACCATGCCAGCTGTTGTAATGTCTAGTCTAGGTTCACACTTGGTATTTGTGGCACAGCATGCCAGCTGTTGTAATGTCTAGTCTAGGTTCACACTTGGTATTTGTTCACACCATGCCAGCTGTTGTAATGTCTAGTCTAGGTTCACACTTGGTATTTGTTTCACACCATGCCAGCTGTTGTAATGTCTAGTCTAGGTTCACACTTTGTATTGCTTTCACAACATACCAGCTGTTGTAATGTCTAGTCTAGGTTCACACTTCGTACTGATTTCACAACATGTCAGCTGTTGTAATGTCTAGTCTAGGTTCCCATTTCGTATTTGTGGCACAGCATGTCAGCTGTTGTAATGTCTAGTCTAGGTTCACACTTGGTATTTGTGGCACACATACCAGCTGTTGTAATGTCTAGTCTAGGTTCACACTTAGTATTGCTTTCACAACATGCCAGCTGTTGTAATGTCTAGTCTAGGTTCACACTTAGTATTGCTTTCACAACATGTCAGCTGTTGTAATGTGTCAAAATAATCTGTAGTGTCATTTGTGTGTGGACAGGTAAACAGAGGCAACCACCCCTCAAGCTTGGAAGGAGGCTCAAAATCACAGATTCAGTAACACGTTTCTAATCAGGCCACATTATTACATGTATGTGCAAATGACTCCATAGTTGAACTGGAAAGCCAATGCAAGGTTAGTCTTCTCTTCCCCCCAAAAACCTTTTGGGAAACGATGCTTCTGGAAATAATGTAGTTGATGTTTGGTATATTGTAATGAAGTGTGTTGGTCATAGAGGAGCCATGTGTTTTGTTTTATAGACATCTCTAACCAAGTATATATACTTGATGCTGACCCCCATCCTCTCTCTCTTCTCATCATTGGGTAGGAAACTCCGAATACCGAAGCTGTAACGTTTAACGTATACTTAGTTTTTTTACCAATCGCAAAAGAAGTTAAGTATCTTGGAAACTTTAGAGATTGCCGAAGTCTCAGAGTAATGCATGGGGATCAAAACTTACTGAAACACACACATCACCATCATCTATCTGTTTGTAAGGTGTAAGGATTACTGAAATTCTAAGATCATTCAAGATATAACATTAGATGTACTTCTGCAGTGTTCTGTTTCAAGAGTTGACTAAACCAAAATTAATGGTAACAAATTTTTTTTTTCTTTCTTTTGAAGTTCACATTTCATGCTGTGTTGTAGCCTACAGAGTGCATAATTCTTCTCGTATCTCATAACATGCACACATTTTACTGATGTCTCAACAATATAAATTGCAACATTAAACATCCCTTACATGATGCCATTTTAGTGTCTACTGACTGACAGACAACACACTACTGTATAATGGTGTGAGTAGTTAAAACAAATGACCCCTGCTAGCAGCATTTTTACTCATCTAAGTGTGGTTAAAATGAAATATTTGGGGTTACTCACAATAAAAAAAAACAGGAAGTTTTATGCTAAAAACAGAAAGTACAAGATAGGAACATTTAAAAAAAATACACATGACAGGCCTACTGTTATTCTGTGATCTCTACAGTGGAAACTACAATATGACATGTTTACTGTTGTCTCAAACACTTCATTCTCTAACTTATTAAAGATAAAATCATCAGTAAAGAAATCTGAGACTTAGCTGTATTAGGGAGAGAAACCTGTCATTCAAATGAATAGGAAAAAATCTGAAAGTTGATTGTATAACAAAGAAAGAGATCCATTGTTCAAAACAGTAAAAAAACCTGAGACTTGACTATGTAACAAAGGAAGAGAGAGTCACTGCAAAAAATAGTGGGAAAAGTTCCAGATTTAACAGTGTAATAAGGAAGATCCATTGTTCAAAATAGTAAAAAAATCTGAAACAAACAATGTAACAAATGAAGAAAACCATTGTTCAAAATAGTGAGAAAATCTGAAACAACATAACAAATGAAGAAAACCATTGTTCAAAATAGTGAGAAAATCTGAAACAACATAACAAATGAAGAAAACCATTGTTCAAAATAGTGAAAAAAAATCTGAAAGAAAACTATGTAACAAAGAAAGAGAACCATTGTTCAAAATAGTGAAAAAAATCTGAAACACAACTATGTAACAAAGGAAGAAAGCTACTGTTGAAAATTCACATCAAAACTTGTTCTACACCTGTTCTAAACTTGTTTTACGAAGCAAAAAAGTATGTTTCATTGTTCTGGCAACTTTCGTCATTGGACTTTTCTGCTAAATGTTATGTCTTTATATGTTTGAACTTTAGAACTGGGGCATTACTGATATACTGAATCAGAGACAAAGAAATAACCCAGCTGGATCCTGTAGAAGATCTTTAACTTAATTCTCCTTACCTGCAGAACAATTGAAGTACTAATAAGAACAACAGTGATGTGGAAATATTCGTGAATATCTGGCTGAGTGAGAACCAACTTCAGCTGAGAAGCATTGGCTGTCAGCAAAGCTATGTCCATCATACCCTGAGCTAGGGTCTTTCTGGTGGCATAAATGTTGACATCTATGGGTGTTCGGCTTTTCATTCCTTGCTTCTGACGGAAGAACAAGAGTTGGAATAATGAAATGTTAAATAGATAGTGAACTAAATTATGTGATTATCAACTACAAATACAGACTTCAAATGTGGAAGTTAAATCTGATCAAACAAATATTCATGTCCTGGCAGCTCTAGTATACAAAACAGTACTATAAGATGATAGGTAATATATATAATCCTACCAGTCATTGCAAACTACACATAATTCAAAGATTGTGAAGGTCTTGAGAAATATGTTCCAGTTTGAGAAAACATAATATATATATAACGTGAGACTTTCCCAGGGCAAGTTATGCTACCCACATCGCTGTTGTTCATTTACATTAATCATAAGGGATGTTATAACCTTGAGAGATCACCTGACTTGCCATTGGAAAAGGTCGCTGTCTACCTTCACACACAGTATGGGTAATTTTGCAGAAACGTTTTTCATGAAAAGAAAAAGGTGATACCGTAGGTGAATGACACAGAAAAATCGATAGCTTGAGTGAAAGAAACTTAATAACTTTCTTCATAAACATGTTATGTGAAAAACTACACATACAACTGAATAAATGAAATTTGTTACAAATTTTTACAGTAACACAAAGAGGTAGCAAACATATGGTATGCCTGTAATTATCAATTATGAACACACTTTAAATTTGACGAATCAAACATAGCATGCTCACTTGCATTTAATATATTCCTCGTTGTAATGTTGTCTTCTCCGTCATCTTGTCCATTTTAAAACAATTATGTGTAAATTAACATCAATTTAAAATTTTGGGTCTACACTTTAAATCAAATACAATACAGGAATCTTAGTTGTTATAAAAATATTGGTGTTTCTTAAGTCTTAAGCAAATGTATTTATATTTTTTAATGAACTCATTAGTATTAAAATAAAACGGTAGTTTATAAATTACAGTAACAGGGCATATTCAATTTAAATATCAGTAGTTACCAATAATGGCAACATCATTTAGTCTAAACTATTCAATAAAGTTTTTTTAAAGCATAAGCAATAGAATTGGAACACAAAATTGAATAAAAAATAAATATTAGTGTTAGCAAGTTAACGATCTACTTAAGCCTTAAAATGTTAAATAAACTAGGTGATATAAAACTAAAAGTAATATTTGTATTTATTAGATTGCCTTAATAATACGTTAATTTATCAGTTACTTATTATTCCTTTATGATTATTTGTTCTCTCGGCATAATCCAAAAATAATGAAAAAAACTGCAAAAGCAAAATAATAAATCACGAAACCGTTTAATTAACATTTGAGTGATGTAAAATTAAAAGTTCGAAAAACTTGCTCCGAATAACTGAACAATCGGTAGTTTTAAATATAGTTTACCAAGAAAAAATCAATCTGTTAACAGTATAAGTTTAAAACGTGTTAACACTCACTGGAAACTTGTACGTAGATGACATTTTGGGCATAGATTCCAAAAAAATTAGTCTATATTTTCAATAATATCCAGTTCTCCCAAGCTATGTGTGTTCGTACATCTAAGTTTATCTACCCGATCTAACAACAGTCATTAAGTCGTCGACTAAACACAGTCCGCACAAAACTTCAGTTCGCGAATTTTTTGTGGGATTCTAAGTTCTACACGTACTTGATACGGGGCCTTGGTTGATTTGGGGAAAAACATTTACACTTACAACTCGAATTTTTACACTTGAATTTAATCAGAAGCCAACCTGTTTTGTCGAAGAAATAGCTAGCAGCTCAAACGTCCCAGGTAACAATAAATATTACCAACATTCGTCATAAAACACTACCAGCTAAGTAACAGTAACGTCATCAGTGCGTTTTCTAAATTTAAAAACACTTCAGGCAGCATGAAGAGGGCGGGGAGACAAATGGAAAACGAGACATTCCGGACACTCAACCAGCGTTACGGGTACACTAAGCTTGTACCTATAGTTTTGTTTCAAAATGTTGGTACCCGTGGTATCATACAGAGTACCGATGAACTAAGCCTACGTAAATATATGGATCAGTCCGTGTTTAACAATTATTTTAATTATCAGTACAGTTTATAGTTTCCCAGCAGGCCCTCCTCTGTCTCAGAAGTATGTCTGAGGGCTTGTAACGTTAATATTAGGCTTCGATTCCCGCGATGGGCAGAGTACAGTAGCCCAATATCGTTCTTTGTGCTTAACACCAAACAAACAGTTTCATATCAGACTTGGTATAAGTTAGTAGGTGCATCAAAAAACTAAGAGCGACTGACAGTAGCACTTGATAAACATTTATGCACTTCGTATTAATGCTGTATTGATTACTGTAACTAAGAGCCTTAACAACACAACTTTATTTTATTTTAAAGATCACCTCAATCCCCTTTAATTCCAGAACTCGCAAAAATCCTGATCAAATGTTCAACTGGTAAATAAAAATTGCGTAACGTTTTTTATTGATGTTTTTTGGTGTTTAGCTAATCCAGTGTGTGTGAAAAAAAAACGCTTTAAAAGAAAAACGCAAAAAAAAAGCCTTTGACGATCTAAGGCTTAGTATGCCATCTGTTGAGTAAAATTGCAACTACATTTGAATATCTAATTTTTATTGAAATATAACCTATATTTTGAAAATAACTTGGATTAATGACAGGTTGAGTGGTTGAATTTGGGTTTCGTTCATTTATTCACATACATTGCTCCAGTCTGTTCAATTTCATTACAGTAAAACTTAATTATATAATCACAATCTTATTCATTAATATATATCTCCAAAAATGTCGAAGTTATTGAATTTATTTTGTCTTCACTACAACACATTAAATTAATTCATCTTCAACACAACCGAGTGCTAGTATAAATAGAAACAATAAATCAGTATTGTTATTTTCAACAACAATGTCAGACCGAGTCTCTAACGTTCAGTGGAAATTCAAAACCTGATTCAATACTTTTAACACCGTTACATTCTACTTCAGCACGACGACACGAAGTTTTAATGCCCTTAGAATCAGCGATTAGCTAACCTTTTTCTAAACATTTCTATTACGGACATTTTAATTAAATAAGCATACTCGAACATTAAACTTAGTGTTACGTCTCCGTTCGTTAGTTGATTTTCCGTAACTTCGTTCCCACGAAACTTTAGCGACACAAGTCCTTTCTTAATAAAACTGGTTTATTCTTTCTGAATATAACTTTACCGATACACTTATTTTCAACAGTCGCTCTATAACAACACTATAATTCACGCCTCACGAGCTCGTCTTCAACAATACGTCTCTCTCTGACTGCAGTTCAATTACTCACTACCTACACACATTGTCACGTCACGCCGTGACCATCTTATATATACCAGACCACCCCCCAATCTAGCAAATGCTAGAGCACTCCCGAAGGAACAGGATAGTTCTAGAAAACGGGTGGCGTGATACTAATCACGTGATCTCGCTGACGCAACATTAGGTTATAATTAATTCTACCCCTGGTTGCTCAGCGGTAATCTTGACGGCTTTTAATTTTAAAAATCGTGGTTCATTCCCTAGAGTAAACAGTGTAAAAATATCTTGTTATTTCTCAAAGTAGTTTGTCTTAAAAGTCCGTTTAATTTTCATGGATTGAATGACATGTAAAATAACTGAACATTTGACAAAGATATTGAAAAATTTGCATAGATGTACCGGAATGTAAGAATATCTCTGTGTTATTCGTCACACGCTCGTCAAGGCTTATGTTTATCGATCTCTGCAAAATTTAACAACCACTTGATCTAAAGTTTAACTGTTGCGATGTATGGTTGCCAGAGCATAAATTAGGGTAAGAAAGCCATTATAAACAAAATCATTAGGGTTTACACAAGCAATCATTTTCTCAGTACTCCGTCTGTACAGGGTTGATAAAAATAGTAATATTTGCATATACGTTACAAACGAAAGACAGTATACTTATAAAATAGGCGGTTGATATCTTTTGGTTAACATGATACATTTTACATCGATAAATGACAAACAAATTATTTAAAATCTTTAATACAATTTAAATTAAGTGTTCTAATCATCTCTTATATTTTACATACCATTCTCTAAACTCAAATTCAATGCAGTTATTGCTGGAATAATATAATGTTACGTCTCCGTTTGTTAATTAACTTTCCGTAACTTCGTTCCGACGAAACTTTAGCGACACAAGTCCTTACTTAATAAAACTTGTTTATTTTTTCTGAATATAACTTTACGATACACTTGATTCCAACATTCGCGCTAAAACAAACGCTATAACGAACTTCAACAATACTCTCTGACTGCAAATCAATTACTCTACTACC
>NW_013674575.1:0-11386 GCF_000517525.1 Limulus polyphemus
ATAATTAATGAACGTCATTAGTAGCTCTTATCAAAACCTTTACAGAGCACGTACTACCAATCAGCCATCTTGATAATTAATGAACGTCATTAATAGCTCTTATCAAAACCTTTACAGAGCACGTACTACCAATCAGCCATCTTGATTATTAATGAACGTCATTAGTAGGTTTTATAAAAGCCTTTACAGAGCACGTACTACCAATCAGCCATCTTGATTATTAATAACGTCATTAGTAGGTCTTATAAAAGCCTTTACAGAGCACGTACTACCAATCAGCCATCTTGATTATTAATGAACGTCATTAGTAGCTCTTATCAAAACCTTTACAGAGCACGTACTACCAATCAGGCATCTTGATTATTAATGATTGCACAATACTTGTTTGAAAACCTCCAGTATTTGTTATCCCAGTTAATTTTATAACACCACTACTATTGTCACGCCATTTAGTACCAACTTTGTACATTTGTCAAATAAAAGCGCGGACCTACAGAATTTAAATACATTAACCAACTAATGAATAGCTATACAGGAATGAATAGCATTAACTTAATGACACAATACTTAAAAAAGATTGCACGGCTCTATAGGAATTGGATTAGATCAACTAGGTGAAAGTATTACAGTACAGGAATTGGATTATATCAACTACTTGAGAGTATTACAGTACAGAATTTCGATCATATCAACTAGATGAGAGTAGTACAGTAGAGGATTTCGATTAGATCAACTAGGTGAAAGTATTACAATACAAGCTTTGGTTTATATGACTTAGGTGACAGTGTTACAGTGCAAGCTTTGGTTTATATCAATTAGGTGACAGTGTTACAGTGCAAGCTTTGGTTTATATCAATTAGGTGACAATGTTACAGTACAAGCTTTGGTTTATATCAATTAGGTGACAGTGTTACAGTACAGGATTTTAACATAACCTTTAAGAAATATTAAAATCGATAAAGTAATCACACAATACATTAGAACTGTTTATTACCACCAGAACTAAAATGGATATGTGCTTTTTGAAACTTCTAATATCACTCACACAAACCGAGTTACAGATAGCTAGGGATAAACTTGAAGATTAGAATATCACTCACCAAATCTGTGTTACAGATAGCTAGGGATAAACTTGAAGATTAGAATATCACTCACACAAACCGGGTTACAGATAGCTAGGGATAAACTTGAAGATTAGAATATCACTCACCAAATCTGTGTTACAGATAGCTAGGGATAAACTTGAAGATTAGAATATCACTCACACAAACCGAGTTACAGATAGCTAGGGATAAACTTGAAGATTAGAATACAACTCACACAAACCGAGTTACAGATAGCTAGGGATAAACTTGAAGATTAGAATATCACTCACACAAACCGAGTTACAGATAGCTAGGGATAAACTTGAAGATTAGAATATCACTCATCAAATCTGTGTTAGATAGCTAGGGATAAACTTGAAGATTAGAATATCACTCACACAAACCGAGTTACAGATAGCTAGGGATAAACTTGAAGATTAGAATATCACTCATCAAATCTGTGTTACAGATAGCTAGGGATAAACTTGAAGATTAGAATATCACTCACACAAACCGAGTTACAGATAGCTAAGGATAAACTTGAAGATTAGAATATCACTCACCAAATCTGTGTTACAGATAGCTAGGGATAAACTTGAAGATTAGAATATCACTCACACAAACCGAGTTACAGATAGCTAGGGATAAACTTGAAGATTAGAATATCACTCACCAAATCTGTGTTACAGATAGCTAGGGATAAACTTGAAGATTAGAATATCACTCACACAAACCGATTTACAGATAGCTAGGGATAAACTTGAAGATTAGAATATCACTCACCAAATCTGTGTTACAGATAGCTAGGGATAAACTTGAAGATGAGAAAAATTAGAATATCACTCACCAAGTCTGTGTTACAGATAGCTAGGGATAAACTTGAAGATGAGAAAGATTCAAATATTATTTACACCAACTGAGTTACAGATAGCTAGGGATAAACTTGAATGTGAGCCAAGATTAAAATATCATTTAAACAGAGTTACAGATAGCTAAGCAAATTTAAAACACCGAGATACGATATTGTTAAAAGTAAAAGATAAAACAATAGTGATATATCGACGTTCTATATGTTTCAGTTCCCTTCAGCTATATCACAATGCATTAGATCTTGATAGCTGTGTGATAGATACCTAAAACAAAAATAGTCACTGGACTGACAATCATTAAGTTGATCAAATATTGAATTTAAAATAATTTTTAGTCCGAGAAAACTCCTCCTTATGATGTAAATCGATTGATGAACAGAGAGAGAGCTAATGATTTTCGTTTTGAGTTTATTATTTTCAATATAACCTGTCGGTACGTTATTTAAAGAATATTTAAATTACTAATTAATTCATACAGAGAAGAACAGTTTATATCACTAAAATATTACAAAAACTTAGCCTTTTCTGTTTCATGAGATACGTATTTAAGTAGCTAAATTCAAGTCGTGCCGTCTAGAGGACTTAACAGTAAATACAGATCGTTGGATAGAAAGCATAATGGTAATATTATAAATGAATAATACATAGAAAAATGAACTGGTAAACACGTGTTTGTATAACATATAGTTAGAACTTTCTAATATCATTTTTTATCCAGTAAATGTTTTTCTGTAAGAATTTCATCTCTCTTGTTTCTGTCAAATTAATCCCGATAGAGTTTTAGTCTTTCGGTACAGTTGAGAAATTTTACTTTTTACACATATTCGATCGGACCAGGCTCTTTAATTAGGTCCCGTTTCATGAAAGTTCAGTCCTCGTCTGTATCGATGTTACGGGATTAATGCCATAGGCCTAATAGCGTATATCTAATCATTTTCCATTAACTTAATGTTCTTATCTATTTCTCTGTTAATATGTGTTACCCAAGCAAATATCTGTATGCACGTATGTATTTGAATTCAGCGGCTTACATCCATTTTACCTGCGGTATAGTTCCATAAGCGGATTTAACAGATTTGTATCAAGTCTTCCTAATGTATTTTTTGTCCTAGTCATCAGCACAGAGATCACATATCCTTTTCTGCATGACGTTTGTGTTCGAGTAACGGTTCCTATTTGTCGTGGATTGAAACGTACATCAAAACTAGATAGATGGTCACGTGCACTCAGCCCTTGTTTTCAAGAGATAAAACTATGACAACCAAACAAACAAACAGATGTTAATGTAATGTGGTTTGAAGGCGGAAAGTATCAGTAAGCTTTTATCGTCAATGCTGTTTATAACAGTTATACTGCTAGTTATACACTCGACAAAACGATTATATTATATTTTCAATCACAGATGCTGTTACCAATATTGGTAACAGTATTTTGTAACACTTCTGTTGCTTGTACATTGGTAACAGTATTTTGTAACACTTCTGTTGCTTGTACGTATAAGCAACAGAAGTGTTACAAAATACTGTTACCAATGTACAAGCAACAGAAGTGTTAGCAAAATACTGTTACCAATGTACAAGCAACAGAAGTGTTACAAAATACTGTTACCAATGTACAAGCAACAGAAGTGTTACAAAATACTGTTACCAATGTATAAGCAACAGAAGTGTTACAAAATACTGTTACCAATGTATAAGCAACAGAAGTGTTACAAAATACTGTTACCAATGTACAAGCAACAGAAGTGTTACAAAATACTGTTACCAATGTACAAGCAACAGAAGTGTTACAAGATACCGTATTATCAACGTACATGTAACAGAAGCTTTAAAAGATACTGTTACCAATGTTCATGTAACAAAGGTGTTAAAAGATACTATTACCAATGTACATGTAACAGAAGCTTTAGAAGATACTGTGTTATCAATGTGCATGTAACAGAAGCTTTAGAAGATGCCGTGTTACCAATGTGCATGTAACAGAAGTGTTAAACGATACTGTGTTTCCAATGTGCATGTAACAGAAGTGTTAAAAGATACTGTGTTTCCAATGTGCATGTAACAGTAGTGTTAAAAGATACTGTGTTTCCAATGTGCATGTAACAAAAGTGTTAAAAGATACTGTTTTCAACCCATCCTTGTATAATAATACAGATACAACTTTATAACTTCCTTGACTTTCATTCTGTCCTAAACCAATGTTACTTGGGGCTTTCTCTACTTAATTTTCATGTCTGTAAAAACATCTATTGGTCAAAGAAGACGGTTTTCTGTCCTTACTTACTACCCAGTTTATCAAATTAGAATACTCAGTTTTATGTTTATCACTTGATAAGATAAATATTTCACATCTTCAAAAAAAAAGTAGACGCAGTATAGCTCAGAAATGTATCATTCATTGAGTATATAAAAACAAAACTATGGAAATTGGCATTATATTTTATCCCGAACAACTATTGGTTATATCTGATTGGTCAATCCACAATACATACACAGGGCTGTATGTGTGTTTTAAGAATACGTTCGTGGATTGTGATTTATGTTAGATGCTACTATTATCTATTGATTAACTGGAGTTAATGGAATCCGAGAGCTATGAGCAATATTTTACAGTTTTTTTTTGTTTCGTATTTTAACTTAAGTTTCTTAGTTTTGCTTTCGGTGTCTTAAGATTAAACCCTATAAACAAAGAACTTATCGAACCTTCAAAATGTCGGATCGCAAACTTTGCAGGCCCCACCAGATAAAAGCAAATGGAAAAGATTTGGGGGCTTCCTTTACTCCGACAAAATAACAGTAGTGGCTGAACCTAATTTCTCGGGACTTCTAAAGAAGAGGATAATTCCAAATTTATCACTCGCTTCTAGGAGGAGTGAAAGGAGAGAATACATCGAGTCTGCGCGAGAGAGTGATTAAGCACGGAGATTGATTGGACATTAAATAGGCCCCTGAGAACATACCATCCTTCAATGTCATTCTCGGAGCAACACTTGAAATAGACATGGAGTGCTGGTAGCAGGTGGCTTGAGAGTTAGTAATACTGTTCGTGTTCATACATCTAGTCTGATACACCTCACGTGGAGAGACAGACAACATAATGTTGTATTCCGCTTTTTTTATGAGATTTAAAAAAGAGTTACATTTTCTCAGTTAACTTTGGTTAGCGTGAAACTTATAAGAGGAAGGTATTTATTTTAAGCTCTAACTTGAAAATTTCTTTATTTCTGAGCACCGACCCTAATTAAAGGCATGTTCGAAAAGCAAGAGCTAGCCAAATAAATATACTTAGCCACATTTGAAGAACCGACTGATTAATCAAAAAAATATCTAGTGTTTTCATATTTCAAAAAAATGTTTTTATTTTAAACAAAACTGTACCTGTAAAAAATGAAATTGTGATCAAAATATTTTGTAAAAAATGTTTAAGTACAAATAACAACGCCAGTCACATGATTCTGTTCAATTGAAAGAAGAGGAGGGAGGCTTTCCACTTCACCATTAGACTTCTCAGTGACTTTTGTTTTTATGGAAGTTGGAAGGTTTGAGGATGAAGAAAAATATATATATGTAAATAAGAGAAATGGTAAACGTTTACAGATTTAGTTTGTGCGTCATTGCCAGATGTTCTTAAAAAAAGCACGAATGGAAATACTTTATACAGTGTTCTCTTTCACAGTAAATCGATAATAAATGTACGATGGTTTTTAGATCTATCAAACACGAAACTATTATATAATCATAATTCACGTTCCTAGCTTTGTAATTTAAGAAGATAATTAGTTAGGGATTTCTTTAAACTTACTCTCACAAAAACAAAATGGAACAGAAATATGTTTTTTATTGTTTTTATTTGTATTCATGGCATTCAATTTAATTTTATCATACCCTTGTTGTTTTATCAATTTAATTTTATCTCAACCTTGTTGTTTTACCAATTTAATTTTATCATAACCTTGTTGTTTTACCAATTTAATTTTATCATAACCTTGTTGTTTTACCAATTTAATTTTATCATAACCTTGTTGTTTTACCAATTTAATTTTATCATAACCTTGTTGTTTTACCAATTTAATTTTATCATAACCTTGTTGTTTTATCAATTTAATTTTATCATAACCTTTTTGGTTTGTCAATTTAATTTTATCATAACCTTTTTGGTTTATCAATTTAATTTTATCATAACCTTTTTGGTTTGTCAATTTAATTTTATAATTTTATCATAACCTTGTTGTTTTATCTTATGAAGTGGTAAAATTGTCTTTCATGTCTCTGTTTTACTTACTATATTCAAAGTTTTATTTTCTGTCTATTTTTTATGTCTCTGTAAAATGCTTGGTGTTATTTTATTAGTACAGTATTTACTCTCACGAACAGCAGAAAATTATTTCTGAAGCTTTTGATTTTTGATATATCCAACGGTGACTTTTAAGTTTCCGGTGGCACATGTCTGAATTCAAATCAATTTCATCTTATTTACTTCTGCCACTAGGTGTCACTAGTGAATAAAATATTGTAATAATTCAAAAAAAATAACAGAGTTAGAGGTCTAGATATTCGGTTATTGTCTTACAGATTTAAAGAACAGGGACAAGAGCAGAGATAGCGCTACTGAAATATAGCTTTGATAGTCAGCTACAACGTAAAATAAGTAAGAACACCGTGTTTTCACCATACAATATTATTTAACTATCGTTGAATTAACGACGTTAATTATAGAATTAATCGTTAGAAGTAGAGAGAAGGAATAGTAATGACTAAACCAGCTAGAAAAATATTTGTTAACCAGCTGGAGTACCCGCCCTCTGGACTGAAGTTATGTAAATTCATGATTAATGAAAGGTTATCTTAATACATGAAAAGTTGCTTCCCTTATGCTTCCCATAAAAACTGCAAAACACAAAATGTGAAACCGTAAGTTTGTATGTATCTCCCCATAGATCTAACAAGCCTTCGTACTAAATTTGGTGAAGATCCATCAATAGGGGACGAAGTAGTGGTAAAAAACGCCCATAAAAACCGCAAGATGCAGAACTGAAAATTTGTATGTACTCGCGCATAGACCTAATAAAACCCTATACCAATTTGGTAAAGATCCATCCACACCCTGCGTGGTAGTTACATGGACATACAACAGACAGTGATATTATATTTATATAGATAAAGAAAGCCATCGAAAAATATAAAAAAGGCAGAGATTGCGGAAGAAGGAGAAACGTTTTAACACCAGGGCACACATAAACAAAGCGTTGTCTGAAAGATGTCAATTAGAGTAAATCACAATAGGAATAACACCAGGGCACACATAAATAAAGCGTTATCTGAAAGATGTCAATTAGAGCAAATCACAATAGGAATAACACCAGGGCACACATAAATAAAGCGTTGTCTGAAAGATGTCAATTAGAATAAATCACAATAGGAATAACACCAGGGCACACATAAATAAAGCGTTGTCTGAAAGATGTCAATTAGAGTAAATCACAATAGGAATAACACCAGGGCACACATAAATAAAGCGTTGTCTGAAAGATGTCAATTAGAGTAAATCACAATAGGAATAACACCAGGGCACACACATATAAAGCGTTGTCTGGAAGATGTCAATTAGAGTAAATCACAATAGGAATGACATCAGGACACACATAAATAAAGCGTTGTCTGGAAGATGTCAATTAGAGTAAATCACAATAGGAATGACATCAAAGAACACACAAATAAAGCGTTGTCTGGAAGATTCCAACGAAAGAAATACAAATTAGTAATGAGTTCTTTGTAATAAAACTGTCTTTGTGGATGTGAGAAACAGTTATTTTGTGAATTCTACGTATAAAATGTTAGAATATAAGTAAAATTGTGTCTTTATAGGTGTGTTTAACATTACGTTTTGATCCTGGATTACTTTGAGTTAATAACACAATAAAACGGTTTTCGGTGTTGTTAATTTACATTTGGATTTCTGACTCTCTTCTTTATAATAGTTGTTTCGTTTAGATTAAAGCATATTTACGTAATTTTTTTTACCCCACTAAATTTTGTGCTTAATATACAATGTCATGTTTTTAAAAGCTATATAATCAAGTAGCATCTGTAGTTCAATCAGAACACATATATTGTATTTTCTTCCAATGTTTTAAATGTAGCTTATCATGAATAACGGGTGATAAAGATTTTACCAAAAGAAATGATATTCAGAGTTTTTTAGAATACTGTTCTTTTGTTCTCGGGTTTCTGCTCTGACTCTATTAATGCCTGAAAAAATCTAAAATTGAAAAAAAAACTACATTAGTAACTGTTCTCAGTAGGAAATTGTGAAACATCAGTTTATAGTTTTGTTTCTAAATCGGTTTTTATCATAAATATGTAGCTGTTTTTTTTTTGTTTTTTTTATTCGTAGATTTGTATGCTGGCTGAGACAGATATGCTGACTGTGGAAGAAAACTTTCAAAACGTTACTCTGTCTGTTAAGATGTGTGATTGATTTTTTGGATTATAGAATGTAAAACCGGACTTCCGGAATGTCTTGTCACAAAACGTCAAGAACCGGAATATCAGAATCCGTTGGTCTCGGGATAACATCCTGTCTACAAGAAGAATTTCCTCAGGATAATGATAAACGTCCATCATCTCTTCTCGGTGTGATAGATGAGTGGTTAAGCTTATCTGTATGATAACTGTGTGGATTGGGTTTGAGTTTATGATCGAGTTTTGACTCTATACGAAACTTTCGTGAAAAAAAAAGTCTGGCTGACAAAATTGTGATTTTCTATAGAGCAGAAAAACCGATAAATATAAGATGGGGATTTTTCACAGCTAGCAACTGGATTTCGATCAAACCAGTAGTTACTGAAATTCTAGAAAAAGAATTCCAAGAGTTTCAGAAACATTTCTTTTTTTGGTGGAGGGGGTAAAATCGAATTAGAACGATTATAGTAAATACTACTAGAACCATTAGTTCTGAAAACTGTAAGTGATATTTGTTGAATAAACAAACCTAATATTACAGACCCTCAGCATGATTTGATTTAAGAAATACAAACTTACACCGTATATAATTTACCCTGAGACCAGTATCAAAATATAATGAACGGTAAGTTTAAAAGAATTGATAATACTTTCGAACAGAATAAAATATCTGTACTTAAACGTTTAATGCAATATGAATTAAAGACAGTTTTGATGTAAGTAAAAAAACACAAAAAAGCCGCTTCGAATCACAACGTTAGGCCTTAAAGAACAAAGAAGAAGTAACATGAAATAACAATGTTAAGTCTTACAAAAGCCAGCAAACAACTTCAGGTCACAGCGTTAGGCTTAGGGAACGCACCACAAGCATCCTGGAATCAGAACGTCAGACCCCAGAGAACGTGGAAGAAACAGCTTCAAATCATAAAGTCGGGTCTTAATTAAAGAAAATGCAGTAAGCAGATCCAAGTTTGACCATTAAGCCTAGGAAAACATACAGCAATCACATTCAAGTCAGTGATAGACTATAAATGACATAGAAAAAGCAGATTGTACTCAGAGACTTAAAATTATTAATACGCAAATATAAGTTTCATGTTAAAGTAACTAATACACAAATATAAGATTGATGTTAAAGTAACTAATACACAAATATAAGTTTCATGTTAAAGTAACTAATACACAAATATAAGTTTCATGTTAAAGTAACTAATACACAAATATAAGATTGATGTTAAAGTAACTAATACACAAATATAAGTTTCATGTTAAAGTAACTAATACACAAATATAAGTTTCATGTTAAAGTAAATAATACACAAATATAAGTTTCATGTTAAAGTCACTAATACACAAATATAAGTTTCATGCTAAAGTAAATAATACACAAAATATGTTTCTTTTCAAAGTCCCCAATACATAAAATATGTTTCTTTTCAAAGTCTCCAATACACAAAATATGTTTTTTTTAAAGTCACTAACACATAAAACGTTCATTATTAAAATAACTAATGTACAAATACATTGTTTCTCGTTAAACTTATGAGTAAAAACGTTTTTTCTGGTAAAAATTAAGTTTGTTTCTTCTTCGAACAGTTAATATACAACATCAACCCTTATTAACACTGAAAATGTTGAGTAAGTTGAAACTTCGGTGAAACTAATGCAAAAGATGAAACAAATACATCAAAACGTTTATATGGTTGTGTATTGCGAGTTCTATATAAAGATATTTCAAAAACTGGAGAAAAGAATTTAAACATTGTAAAATTTCGTCATTTAAAAATTTGATGAAAAAATTTGATAATTAATTTTATAATATATATATAAGTTAAACCGTGGAGATATTGGAATACAAAGGACTTGTCTGTAGTCATTTTTCCTGTATAATTAAATCCCGCGATAAAACTACTGAAAAATAATTAAATTCCTAGTTTATGTTGTTGTTAATCAATGGCCAATGATGCATGACTGATAGTCTTGTTTCTCGAAGTATATTAATAAGAACAACTGAGCGAAAGTAAATAAAAATTATATGTCAACGACACTCTAACTTACTGTATCCTATACCAACGAGGCCTAGCGCCAACACGAGGACAAAATAGACTGTTGTAGTGGTTCAGACGCTAATTATATCATCATAACGGTGTGGAGTGGATTAAGTTGATAAACTCTAATTTTTGAACCATTATATTTATGTAGTAATTCAACAGAATTGAAGTACGGATTTTTTAATCCTGTATTCTTTATTTATTTATTTTAACACTACCAACCAATAAGCATTATTTTCTAGAATTAATTTGTCATTATTCACAAGAACTGAAGAATCCGTAAGTTATAATCTACATGATACCGGAGCGGGTCAAACGACCAAAGCGTCAATGGGAGAAAGCTACATTAGTAATTATCAATAAGAACTTCTGGGTGTTTCCAAAACCATTGTCATTCTATACAGATGCCTGTGTGGAGGTTAATGTATCAAACCATGGAACTGAATGATAGCCATGTCCTGTAACATGGTTATTCTGTATAGATGACTGAATGATAGCCATATCCTGTAACATGGTTATTCTGTATAGATGACTGAATGATAGCCATGTCCTGTAACATGGTTATTCTATATAGATGACTGAATGATAACCATGTCTTGTAACATGGTTATTCTGTACAGATGACTGAATGATAGCCATGTCCTGTAACATGGTTATTCTGTATAGATGACTGAATGATAGCCATGTCCTGTAACATGGTTATTCCGTATAGATGACTGAATGATAGCCATGTCCTGTAACATGGTTATTCTGTATAGATGACTGAATGATAGCCGTGTCTTGTAACATGGTTATTCTGTATAGATGACTGAATGATAGCCATGTCTTGTAACATGGTTATTCTGTATAGATGACTGAATGATAGCCATGTCTTGTAACATGGATATTCTGTATAGATGACTGAATGATAGCCATGTCTT
>NW_013674575.1:12216-16570 GCF_000517525.1 Limulus polyphemus
GGCTATCTGTGCTCTGCCCACCACGGGTATCAAAACCAAGATTCTAGTGTTGTAATTCCGCAGACATACCGCTGTGCCACTGGGGGGCGTCTTACAATGATTTGTTTGTTTGTTTGTAATTCAGCACAAAGCTACACAATGGGCTATCTGTGCTCTGCCCACCACGGGTATCAAAACCCAGATTCTAGTGTTGTAATTCCGCAGACATACCGCTGTGCCACTGGGGGGCGTCTTACAATGAAGTTGAGATGTAAACATGAGCTTCCTTTATGGTGGTATACATCATTCTAAGTTGAAATTTTTATATATTTCTCTCACAAATATTAAGCTTTGTGTGATTTTACTTATACCTTTTTTTTAAACTATCGTTTATAAGATAGTCCTAACATTTCTCATTAACGAACACTTACATAGATCATTCCTTTCGTTTTGTTCCAAGAAGAGTTTTATTATAATTATCCTCGGTTCACTTAAGTCTCTTTAATGTACGCTGTTATTAAATAGCGAACGTTATCTCTGATTTTCAACAGTTTGCGAGAAGGCGAAAAGCCATTTGTCACAAGTTCCACGTTACTACTACGGAAAATAGGTTTTATTAACCTTTTATCAGACGTCCTTGAATTACTGTTGCACATGCTACTAATAAATTATATGTTCTCCCAGAAGCATTACATAATATATTTGAAGACAACTGAGTTTCAACGGACGACAATCCTAAGATCGCTGGTTACTTCGATAACATCGATCCAAATTCTTGAAATTTACTCTATGGTAAAGCCCGTTCAGCCAGGAGTCACTAAAGTATCACAAAATAACACAGTATCGATTGTTGCCGTTGGAGAATTCAAACAAATAACAACAGTAAATGGAACAGAGGTTTGTTTTGTTGTTGTTCTCTATCTATTAAAGTATTTTAAATTTAAATTCATAGGATATAGATGATTACAGAAACCCTGGAGAGTTTGTTTTAATTATGCACAAAGCTACACAAGGGCTATCTGTGCTCAGCCCACCACGGGTATCGAAACCCGGATTCTAGCGTTGTAAGTCCGCAGACATACCGCTGTGCCACTGGGGGGGGGGGGGCGTGGAGAGAGAGAAAGGCTAATATGATGTGTGCATGTTACGTCACCGTTTTACACATCAACAAGTAACATCGATTAAACCATGCATGCTAGGAACATTAGGCTTAGCATGCTCGTAAACTCGCCTTGATAAGATGTTGTGACAACTTGCGAAATATGGCATTATTTTGCAATATGAAAACTCATCGAATATTTATGTAACTACGTGATGCAAGCTTAGTTGATGCGCACGTGATAGGCTCGTGGCTTATTATTGTAGTCTTTCATAATACTGCATACTATGTTAAGCTAAAAATACTCCAGGCAGCCTAGATAACATTTCTTACAGCATCATCAGGAAACTTATCAAATAGTCCACCTTCGTTAGATTATCTGGAATTGTATAATAATGAAGGGACAGATTATACGAAGAGTTTCAAGAATTACTTGTTGTTTACATTGGATTCGTTGATTTGTAAGAGATTGTCTTAGTAACGTAGCCAGAGGCCTAGTTACAACTAAGATGCACCTGATTTGTACTCTGCAACAGGAGGAGTAGTAATAAAAGCGACTTTTGTATTAACGAACTGTCGTTTATAATATTTCAAGTGTTTCAATAAAACGTTTTCTTTCTGTTTTTCACAGTAACTCTATAAGCAATCTGTAGATAACAATTGGCTCTAGATGAAAGTACGTTACTCAATAATATAGGTAGCTGTAATTAATGGGATCATAATCTCTATGATGGAAAACATTTCCTTCTTATCTCTGGTAACAAAAAAACTCATACTTTCTCTTCTTTGGGTAAACAGTGTTTACCACCAAAATATCTCTACAAAGAAATATCGATTTTTTTCAGTAAAGCATTTCCTGAATCAACAAACCAAGTTTGTAAACTAAGTGATTGAATTTTCTCTATCCGAGTATAGTGTGAAGAGTTAAGGGTGACATGATAAGTGCATGTACATTTCACTATTCGACAGTGCGATGGTGAAGGGGTAGCGTATGGATGGAGGACACATATCACAGCCTTTTTACAAGCAAGGGCATTTGTATAATAAGATAGCAGAAAAATACGTTGATAATCCCCAGTTTTAAAAGCGAAAGTTGTAGATTGGTCATTCAAGATCCCCTCCTGCTACCGTTCTAGGCTGATTGTTCAATATACTTCCCTGCTACCGTTGTAGACTGGTCATTCAAGATCCTCCCCTGCTACTATTGTAGACTGATTGTTCAAGATCCCCCCTACTAACGTTCTAGGCTGATTGTTCAAGATTCTTCCCTGCTACCGTTGTAGACTGATTGTTCAAGATCCTCCCCTGCTACCATTCTAGGCTGATTGTTCAAGATCTTACCCTGCTAACATTACAATCAACAAAGCATGGCTTCAAGTCTACAAACCAGAAAAAATGAAACCAGTGTTATCATCAGGACAAATGTTGACACTAAATCATGTACTGTTTCGTTAGATCGCCCTGAAGGTATGGCTTCAAATGTACAAACCAGAAAGAATGAAACCAATGTTATCATCAGGACAACATGTTGACACCAAATCATGTACTGTTTCGTTAGATCGCCCAGAAGGTATGGCTTCAAATGTACAAACCAGAAAGAATGAAACCAATGTTATCATCAGGACAACATGTTGACACCAAATCATGTACTGTTTCGTTAGATCGCCCAGAAGGTATGGCTTCAAGTCTATAAACCAGAAAGAATAAAACCAGTGTTCATATTACCTTTTTCTACGACATATCTGTGAAGTCATCTGACTGTGCAATAATGGTCTTCTGTGCATCTCACGTGCTTGAACGTGGTTTGTTCCAATTTCCATGTACAATGGAAGATCTGCAGAAAGAGTATCAAATTATGTGGTCTATGGTTGACTGGTTGATTTGTCATCCTTCTTTGAAACTTGTTGCAATCACAACTGCAGCGTGGACAACACTGCGAAGTCATGGTCATCAGAATGAGGACAATCAATGATGTCAGATGTAGTGCAGAAAGTGTCATGGCCATCGGAATGACAACAATCAATGATGTCAGATGTAGTGCAGAAAGTGTCATGGCCATCGGAATGAGAACAATCAATGATCTAAGATGTAGTGCAGAAAGTGTCATGGCCATCGGAATGAGAACAATCAATGATGTCAGATGTAGTACAGAAAGTGTCATGGCCATCGGAATGAGAACAACCAATGATGTCAGATGTAGTACAGAAAGTGTCATGGCCATCGGAATGAGAACAATCAATGATGTAAGATGTAGTGCAGAAAGTGTCATGGCCATCGGAATGAGAACAACCAATGATGTCAGATGTAGTACAGAAAGAAATTGGAACAATGTAATTAGATCTCTTCACTCATGTAATGATCCCATTTTAGTGGAAAGGTCTGGTCCTCTCCGAATAAATCTTGAATCGGAACATCTGCGTGATTTATGGACGTGTCTTTGTGTTTTCTTATAACAAAACCATATTGGGTTATTTGTTATGTCCACCGAGGAGAATCGGCAGGTGATTGGAGGGGAAACATCACTTTTCTGTCTCTCAAGGTTAATCTGAGAAATTAGAACATTTACACGAATCAAATTAGTTCTAACTAATCTAAGTAATTACAACATCCAACAATGGTAACGATGACAAAAACACGCGCAAGCCGTTATTTTACTGCCTAGAAGTTGGAGAATATCAGATCCTTCTACATAGTTATTTGGGAGGAGAAATTCAGCCATCTAGTGAGACAAGAAACTTAAGAGTTGAAAAACAGTATTCCTATCGTACAAAACAAATAGTACATATTAGAGGGATGTACACATTGTGAGATAAAGTTAGAAAAAAACTATCTTTACACTCCAGATAATTATAGGAGAACTTATATTTTAACTGATGTTTCACCTTTGCGGCTTCTCTGTTCAGATCTCTGTTTTCTAGCTAGCTCGACTGGCTGCAGTGTCCTGGGGTCTGTAACCGATGGTCAAATCTCTATTTTCCAGCTAGCTCGACTGGCTGCAGTGCCCTGGGGTCTGTAACCGATGGTCCCCAGGACACTGCAGCCAGTCGAGCTAGCTAGAAAACAGAAATTTAACCATCGGTTACAGACCCCAGGACACTGCAGCCAGTCGAGCTAGCTAGAGAAAACAGAGATTTGACCATCGGTTACGGACACCAGGACACTGCAGCCAGTCGAGCTAGCTAGAAAACAGAGATTTGCAGCCAGTCGAGCTAGCTAGAAAACAGAGATTTGACCATCGGTTACAGACGGTGGCCTGGTGTCCGTAACCGATGGTCA
>NW_013674575.1:17377-23645 GCF_000517525.1 Limulus polyphemus
CACCTTTGCGGCTTCTCTGTTCAGATCTCTGTTTTCTAGCTAGCTCGACTGGCTGCAGTGTCCTGGGGTCTGTAACCGATGGTTAAATTTCTGTTTTCTAGCTAGCTCGACTGGCTGCAGTGTCCTGGGGTTAGTTTTTTTTTTTTTTAATTCAGCAATCCATAAAGAAAACCAGAAAAATTAACAAGAGAACTTGAATATTTGCATCAATAAAAGAAAGATAGTTAGAACAAATATTCTAGTATTTGTTCAGAAAGCATATATCAACCGTAACTTATCGTTACAAATTATATCGACAGATTAGAACTAATTCTATTAAAACTAACTTATTTATTAAAAGCTCAATCCGCTTGTTATTTAGTAGAACGCGGTCAAAGTTCTGACTGTACAGAATTAATCGACGCTAATTAAAGACGTTTGAAAGCTAAATTTAAATCCGATTGGAAGTAAAACACAAAAATTCTTGTGTTGTCAGGGAAACAAGTAGATGCATTATATTTCCTTTACATCTGTACTGGTTACTATTTATAACCAAAGTTATCTGATCCATGGCTTTCCTCCTCATGTCTAGACTGTTTCAACAACATTTTGAGTACTTAAGATTCTTTTTGTTTGAGGGCTTATAACGCTAATAATTGCGTTTCGATACCTGAAGTGGTCAGAGTACAGACAACCCATTGTGCAATTACGTATTTAAAAACAAACAAAGAAATATTTTTCTGTGTTTTTGTTCGAATATATGTTTTTGTTTTTTGAGTTAAAACATTTGTCTTTTTTATGTCATCGCCACAAATTTTTAGCGCTTACTCAGAGAGTCAACTATTACTCAATGAATGAAACATTAGCAACAGAGTTTATCTTTGGAAGATATCGCTACTGCTCCAACCAATAGAATATAATAATAATAGCAACGTTTACTATTGGAAGATATTTCTACTACAACAACCAATAGAATATAATAATAATAGCAACTTTTACTATTGGAAGATATTTCTACTACAACAACCAACAGAATATAATAATAATAGCAAAGTTTATTATTGGAAGATATTTCTACTGCAACAACCAATAGAATATAATAATAACAGCAAAGTTTATTATTGGAAGATATTTCCACTACAACAACCAATAGAATATAATAATAATAGCAAAGTTTATCATTGGAAGATATTTCTACTGCTCCAACCAATAGAATATAACAATAATAGCAACGTTTATTAATGGAAGATATTTCTACTACAACAACCAAGTTGATTAATGAGATTTGATTGCTAATTAAGGGACGGAATTGGAAATAATTATAGAAACAGCGAATCAGTTTAAAATAAGAATGCAAATACTATGGGATTGCTTCATTTTATGAATATTAACTGGACTAGAGTACAATCAGCTGGACTAGAGTACAATCAGCTGGACTAGAGTACAATCAGCTGGATAGAGTACAATCAGCTGGACTAGAGTACAATCAGCTGGACTAGAGTACAGTCACCTGGACTAGAGTACAATCAGCTGGACTAGAGTACAATCAGCTGGACTAGAGTACAATCAGCTGGAATAGAGTACAATCAGCTGGGATAGAGTACAATCAGCTGGACTAGAGAACAATCAGCTGGAATAGAGTACAATCAGCTGTACTAGAGTATAATCAGCTGGACTAGAGTACAATCAGCTGTACTAGAGTACAATCAGCTGGACTATAGTACAATCAGCTGGACTAGAGTACAATCAGCTGTACTAGAGTACAATCAGCTGGACTAGAGTACAATCAGCTGTACTAGAGTACAATCAGCTGGACTAGAGTACAATCAGCTGGACTAGAGTACAATCAGCTGGGATAGAGTACAATCAGCTGGACTAGAGTACACTCAGCTGGAATAGAGTACAATCAGCTGTACTAGAGTACAATCAGCTGTACTAGTGTACAATCAGCTGTACTAGAGTACAATCAGCTGGACTAGAGTACAATCAGCTGGACTAGAGTACAATCAGCTGTACCAGAGTACAATCAGCTGGAATAGAGTACAATCAGCTGTACCAGAGTACAATCAGCTGTACTAGAGTACAATCAGCTGTACCAGAGTACAATCAGCTGTACTAGTGTACAATCAGCTGTACTAGAGTACAATCAGCTGTACGTGGGCTCTGAAAAGGAACACCAATAATATTGATAATAGAAACAGTCGAGGTAGAAAAATATTCAAAATTGATGTTAAGTAACTCAGGATACATGATACACAGACAATCCAGTAGAAATGTTGCTAATAATAACTAGCTGTAACTACAGATGTGAATGTTAAGTAACTCAAGATACGTGATACACAGACAATCCAGTAGAAATGTTGCTAATAACTAGCTGTAACTACAGATGTGAATGTTAAGTAACTCAAGATACGTGATACACAGACAATCCAGTAGAAATGTTGCTAATAACTAACTGTAACTACAAATGTGAATGCTACTTCCAGAACAGTAAGATATACATTAGCGCAAAGTGTAGCTGCTTGAAAACCACATGGTTAGATAACCAAACGAAAAGTCTGAAACTGGCAGACTTTAAAAGTGGGAAGAATAAAGCTGGAGGAGGGTGCTTTTTTACAGAAAGACTCAAAGTTAAATTATTCGACAACAGTCAGTGACAGTTTATTCGATAGCTTTGTCTGTTTTAGAGCAAAGCCACATAGGGCTATTTGCTTTGCACTGCGAGAAATTGAACCCCGGACTGTAAGCGCTGTAAGTCCGTAAACTTACCGTTGTTCCGCGAGTGGACTATTTGATAAGAGAAAGGATAACAGTTCCACAGTCAAAGTCTAAGATCGACGATAAAATATGGTGAGAGACCAATACAAGTTTAAGTTGTATATCATCCAATGGTATTTATCGACACAAAATCGATGGCACCCTGTCTGCTGATAGCTACAAGCAGATTCGTATTCATCAAGCCAATTTTCTCAGGAACAATACACCATGAACAGGGATTCATCTTCTAGGAAGACTGTGATCTTAAGCATGTCGCAAATGTGGTGAAACGATACCCGGAGTTTGTTTGGGTTAATTAATAACATCCACGAAACATATCATTATTCAATAACATCTCACAAATGCCATGTTATGCTTTACAAATAATGTTACAATAAGATCTTTGTGTTCATTAGGTGGTTCGAGGGCCACCACGTTCTCCAAAACTCTTATTTCTAGGCTGGTGTATCCCGCTTTTGAAACTTATCTCAGAAAGTTTGTTACAGAAATTTTACTCGTAATAAGCTACCTAAATAAAATTAAGTGGAGCTTGTCAAAACATAACTGGGGCCAGTAGTGCAGACGTTGTATACATCATATTAAAACGATTTTGAAGCCTGTCACTGCCATTACAGTCCATGATACCACGTCCGATCATACTCTATTTTACGACCATGAATCTGAACACTAATTCTCGAGAGTAGTTTCCATCGCAAAAGGCTCTCTCGTATGGCTGTCATGTCAAAATAACACTACTACTCCCAATTGCTTTCCATAATCTGCTTAGCATACATGTACGACGGTTCTCCAGCATTCCTTTCAACATTCCAATCGCAAAGAAATCCGTGGGCACTGCGTCTGAAGACTTGACTGATAAGTTTTCTTAAGGAATAAAATGAGTATTCGTTTCATTCTTCAGTTGCTTGATAATTGGATGGATATGTTGTATAAACACGTGACTTAGTTGCTTTTCCAGACGGACATACTTTTTGATTATTTTGCATACTATTCCTTGAGGCTCGTAAACGGCTTTGGTCATTGATTTTCCTTTTTGTTCATGGCTTTTCACGGCTGTGGTATGACATACTAAGAAGAACGTGAAAAAGGTATCTGCAGTTGACATGCAAATTATCATAAAGTTTAGGCCTATTGGTTTCTGTTCACCAGTATACACTATGTCTGTTAGTAAATATTCTGTGCACCAGTAAACATTGTGTCCACTTGTAAATATTCTGTCTCTCAGTAAACATTGTGTCCATCAGTAAACCTTCTGTCTATCAGTGACAATTGTGTCCATCAGTAAACCTTCTGTCTATCAGTGACAATTGTGTCAGTCACTAAAACTTCTGTTTATCAGTAACAGTTGCGCCCACCAGTAAACCTTCTGTCTCTCAGTAAAAATTGCGCCCAACAGTAAACATTGTGTCCACCTGTAAATCTTCTGTCTGTCAGTAAACATTGTGTCAATTTGTAAATCTTCGGTCTATCAGTAAACATTGTGTCCACCTGTAAATCTTCTGTCTGTCAGTAAACATTGTGTCCACCTGTAAATATTCTGTCTGTCAGTAAACATTGTGTCCATTTGTAAATCTTCTGTCTGTCAGTAAACATTGTGTCCACCTGTAAATCTTCTGTCTGTCAGTAAACATTGTGTCCATTTGTAAATCTTCTGTCTGTCAGTAAACATTTTGTCCACCTGTAAATCTTCTGTCTATCAGTAAACATTGTGTCCACCTGTAAATCTTCTGTCTGTCAGTAAAAACTGTGTCCACCTGTAAATCTTCTGTCTATTAGTAAACATTGTGTCCACCTGTAAACCTTCTGTCTATTAATAAACATTGTGTCCACCTGTAAATCTTCTTTCTATCAGAAAACATTGTGTCCACTTGTAAATCTTCTGTCTCTCAGTAATCTTTGTGTCCACCTGTAAAACCTTCTGTCTATTAATAAACATTGTGTCCACCTGTAAACCTTCTTTCTATCAGAAAACATTGTGTCCACCTGTAAATCTTCTGTCTCTCAGTAATCTTTGTGTCCACCTGTAAATCTTCTGTCTATCAGTAGACATTGTGTCCACCTGTAAATCTTCTGTCTGTCAGTAAACATTGTGTCCACCTGTAAACCTTCTTTCTATCAGTAAACATTGTGTCCACCTGTAAATCTTCTGTCTGTCAGTAAACATTGTGTCCACCTGTAAACCTTCTGTCTATTAATAAACATTGTGTCCACCTGTAAATCTTCTCTCTATCAATAAACATTCAGCCTATCAATAAACAACTTATTTTTCCTGATATTATAGTCGGACCGGAATGTCAGGGCAGTTTAGTTGAAACGGGTTAGATATTACTATTGATGACTTGGCTGAGTGTCATATTTATCATATTACTCTTGCCAAACATTTACGTTAACAGTAAACTTAAGGTAAAAAACGACTTTGTCAAAAAAAACATTGAAGTGAAAAGTTTGAGTTATCTATATATTCGGAAACTGTTTCGTCACCTGGACACTTCTGTTTACTGGATACTCCGACTGAAACCCTCCAAAGAGTTAGGTTAACAAGATAAACTGGTTGAGCACGTTATTTATCGTGACATACCATACTTTGATTACTAGAATATTCTGGCTGGAGTAAGTTAGCTATCATTATATTTTGAAACTGCCAGATATGGGTTAGTAAGGTGATAAAGCAGCCAAGTAACAAGATGCTATACTTGAAGCAGCGTGTTTCATAAGATACTCTGATTGAACGTGATTAACGTCATATTTTAGATGAAGCAGTGAGTTGACAGACAGAAATAAGCTGGTTAACTCTATTGCTTAGTGTATAAAGTATTTAGTATTTTACCTATGTTTTAACCTTACGATCTGATCTATGTTAATAATCTTACGATCTGATCTATGTTTAAAACTTTACGATCTGACCTATGTTGAAAACCTTACTGTTTTACCTATGTTGAAAACTTAACGATATGCTCTATGTTTATAACCTTACGATCTAGCGTATGTTTATAACCTTACAATCTGACCTATGTTTATAACCTTACTATTTTACTTATGTTTATAACCTTACGATTTGCCCTATGTTTATAACCTTACAATCTGACCTATGTATATAACCTTACTGTTTTACCTATGTTTATAACTTTACGATTTGCCCTATGTTTATAACCTTATGATCTGACCTATGTTTATAACCTTACTATTTCACTTATGTTTATAACCTTACGATCTGGCAATATAGTTTGGTGCGGTATCGTAGACTTATTCGGTTTGACAATATAGTCTGGTACGATATCGTAGACTTTAGTCAGCTTGACAATATAGTCTGGTATGGTATCGTAGACTTGTACTCGGTTTGACAATATAGTCTGGTACGATATCGTAGACTTTAGTCAGTTTGACAATATAGTCTGGTACGATATCGTAGACTTTAGTCAGCTTGACAATATAGTCTGGTATGGTATCGTAGACTTGTACTCGGTTTGACAATATAGTCTGGTACGATATCGTAGACTTTAGTCAGTTTGACAAT
>NW_013674575.1:24645-26987 GCF_000517525.1 Limulus polyphemus
ACGTATTCTGTTCAATTTTACAAACATTTGTGTGTTTCATCACGTATCCTGTTCAATTTTACAAACATTTGTGTGTTTCATCACGTATCCTGTTCAATTTTACAAACATTTGTGTGTTTCATCACATATCCTGTTCAATTTTACAAACATTTGTGTGTTTCATCACATATCCTGTTCAATTTTACAAACATTTGTGTGTTTCTAGTATTGTCAGAAAAAACAACAACACAGTTTATATCATTAACAACTCGGAACTCGCTTTGATGACAAATAATATGTTTATAAACAGCTCAGAGATGAAAGTGGTTCGAATCCCCGTCACACCAAACATGCTCGCCCTTTCAGCTGTGGGGGCGTTATAAAGTGACGGTCAATTCCACTATTCGTTGGTAACAGAGTAGCCCAAGAGTTGGCGGTGGTTGGTGATGACTAGCTACCTTCCCTCTAGTCTTACACTGCTAAATTAGGGACGGCTAGCGCAGATAGCCCTCGTGTAGCTTTGCGCGAAATTCAAAACAAACAAACAAACAAGAGATGAAAGATGGAAAATGAAATACTTGGTAGGTCATTAACTCCATTTCCATCTTCTGGAAGAAACAACTTACTAGAATACTGAGCCTACATAACTTGTCTAAAGGTGTTTATAAAGGGGTTGAACAAGAATTAGAAATTATCGGGGTACTATTGGAAGTACCACGAGACTATATAACTAGTTTCTGTTTTCGAGAAACTCCAAAAATAAAACTTAAACTCTAATAAAACTTTTCGACGTCTCCCCGAAGCTGTGAATGTTTTTAAAAGGTCCAGCTAGCAGAGTAAGTAATGAGGAGGGACTTGACGGCAAGACATCCCCATTCTATCCATTCTTCCCTAATAAGGCTAGCGCTAATCAATATCACACGTGTGGATCGTAATCACCATGCTATTCACACTTTCCGCTAATTCCTGAGGACAACAGTCCTGCCGAGAAATAATTGTTTTCGTCCGTAATGATCTTTGGATTACTGTGGTTTAAACAAGTCCAGCCCTAATTACCTAAAGATATTAGAAAGTTGCTTCTTTTAGAGGATAAACTGTTTTACACAGCTGTTCTCTCAAGAGGGTTGTCAGTCCTATTGAGTTACCGTCCTAAAGTATAACCCTTCTTTTAAGTTAGAACTGCGCTGTTTTTTTTTTCTTGCAGCGCGGAAACAACATTTTCAATCAATAAGGAATTAATTACACGATTAAAACAAAACAAAACTCTGTCTTAATTAAACTTTAACATAAAGTGTTCTTGAAGGATCGAAACTAATCTTTGTAAAGTGTGAGTTTTTTTTTATAATTATATTTTTTTAAATTCCATTTTCTCAACTGTATTTCAAAGCACTAAAAGTAGTGTTAGAAAAAGCTGTGAATTACAGTTTCGATTTCTCATCAGACCAGCTTGGTCGATGACAGTCAATATTACCCATGAAGTTTCTTCGTGCTTTCAATCGTGTAATCTGGTTTGTTTGACTTGTATAAATAGGCGTGACTTGTTTAAATACACCCATTTAAGAGTTTCGAGTTCATTCGTCTTGTGGCATTCGGGCAATTTTTCTTTCTAGGTCATACTATGATCATAGATAATTTTATTCAGTCCCTCGTCGTAAGGGGTGGGTTTACATTGAAGAAAAAATAATTGTTGTTATGGAATAAACATTTTGAACATTTAAATAACTATGAATGTGAGAGGATACTTTCATAGTGAATGTGACGTGACTAAATAAGGAAACTACCTATTTGAAATGATATTATTCTAATAACAGCTACCTATTTTAAATGATATTCTTTTAATAATAACTACCTATTTTAAATGATATTCATAGTTGTTATTAGAAGAATATCATTTAAAATAGGTAGTTGTTATTAGAAATTAGAATAATATCATTTAAAATAGAAAAAACTACCTATTTTAAATGATATTATTCTAATAAAAACTACCTATTTTAAATAATATTATTCTAATAACAGCTACCTATTTTAAATGATATTCTTCTAATAACAACTACCTATTTTAAATGACATTCTAATAACAGCTACCTATTTTAAATGATATTCTTCTAATAACAGCTACCTATTTTAAATGATATTCTTCTAATAACAACTACCTATTTTAAATGATATTCTTCTAATAACAACTACCTATTTTAAATGACATTATTCTAATAACAACTACCTATTTTATATGACATTATTCTAATAACAGCTACCTATTTTAAATGATATTTTCTAATAACAACTACCTATTTTAAATGATATTCTTCTAATAACAACTACCTATTTTAAATGATATTCTTCTAATAACAACTATCTATTTT
>NW_013674576.1:0-4623 GCF_000517525.1 Limulus polyphemus
CTAGAATCACAGTTAAAGAAACCCAGGTAATATCTATCATAGGATACAAGGTATAGAATCACAGTTAAAGAAACCCAGGTAATATCTATCATAAGATACAGGTTCTAGAATCACAGTTAAATAAATCCATGTAATATCTATCACAGGATACAGGTTATAGAATCATAGTTAAAGAAATCCATGTAATATCAATCACAGGATACAAGGTCTAGAATCACAGTTAAAGAAATCCATGTAATATCTATCACAGGATACAGGTTCTAGAATCACAGTTAGAGAAATCCATGTAATATCAATCACAGGATACAAGGTCTAGAATCACAGTTAGAGAAATCCATGTAATATCAATCACAGGATACAGGTTATAGAATCACAGTTAGAGAAATCCATGTAATATCAATCACAGGATACAAGTTATAGAATCACAGTTAAAGAAATCCATGTAATATCAATCACAGGATACAGGTTATAGAATCACAGTTAAAGAAACCCATGTAATATCAATCACAGGATACAAGGTCTAGAATCACAGTTAAAGAAATCCATGTAATATCTATCACAGGATACAGGTTCTAGAATCACAGTTAGAGAAACCCAGGTAATATCTATCATAGGATACAGGTTATAGAATCACAGTTAGAGAAATCCATGTAATATCAATCACAGGATACAAGTTATAGAATCACAGTTAAAGAAACCCAGGTAATATCAATCACAGGATACAGGTTATAGAATCACAGTTAAAGAAATCCATGTAATATCAATCACAGGATACAAGGTCTAGAATCACAGTTAAAGAAACCCAGGTAATATCAATCACAGGTTACCTGGGTTTCTTTAACTGTGATTCTATAACCTGTATGCCTGTGATAGATATTACTGGGTTTCTTTAACTGTGATTCTAGACCTTGTATTATCAATCACAGGATACAGGTTATATAATCACAGTTAAAGAAACCCATGTAATATCAATCACAGGATACAGGTTATAGAATCACAGTTAGAGAAACCCATGTGATATCTATCACAGGATACAGGTTATAAAATCACAGTTAAAGAAACCCAGGTAATATCTATCATAAGATACAGGTTCTAGAATCACAGTTAAAGAAACCCATGTAATATCAATCATAGGATACAAGGTCTAGAATATACTATTTCTTTAAATTACCACAGGTGGTTTTGTGAATTTAATTTTATGATTCCTGACCACTTTTAAAAAGAAAGGAGATTAATTTTCTCACTCACCCGCAGATGTTTCAGGTATTTCAATCACTTCAGGATTCTGAAAAACAAAGTATTTAAAAGTCAACACAGTTTATATGTGAAAATAAATTATTAAGCCTATCATGCCCACATCTAAACATTTAAATTAAATGTAAGTCTTCACGTTGATATAGTTATACAACAAACAGTGAGAAATATAAAACTGACAATGTCGTCAGGTAACCTGTATCACAAGCTCATAACTAATAAGAAATATACTGATGAAGGAAAACATTTCTATCTAGACTTACAGAGCTATTAATATCAAGTCTGTTATTCTAACACATCATTCAAATTTCCAAAACACCTAAAAATTCTGAAATTATTTTGTGATCCAGAGGAAGCAAATCCAAAAGATGTCTTTTCCCATATCTCAACTTTCTACAATTGAGTACCATTTTAGAATCCTTTTGCACACTACACTATGTTGATATAATACTCCAAATGAGGCCTCGTTAGTTTTATAAAAACTTTCTGATAATCTTCTAACTATTACTATTAGATTTTTATACACTCTGCTGAAGGCATTGGACTTTTATCATCAGTTATATTTTTCCCCCAAACAAAAGAAATGCTTTTCCTAATTATATTTCCCCCCCCCCAAAAAAAAACACATTATTTTCTCAATTGCATAACCTTATACTTCTTGATATTAAAACTAATTCCCTGTATTCTGCCTTGACTGTCAATATCCTTTTAAGTACAAGAGCCGTTCTCTGTGAAACGTACAAAACATTACTTTCTAATAACATTTACATATTAATGACACAAACAATAAACACCAAAACAGGTTCCTTACAGATCCAATTCTCCTAATTACAAAAAATGACTATCACTATTACATGCTTTCTACATTTAAGCCAATTTTTTACAATCTTTACTTTTTCAATAACTCCACAAGAACTTAATAATTAATTACTTTATCAACACCTTTTGAAAGATATACATTGTAATTATAAACTGTGCCAAGAAATGTTATTTAAATGTAGATCCTTTCGAACCATAAAAAAAAGTCCTCTGAAAAAAAGGTTTCAACACCCTAGTTATGTATTTTGTAGTACAAAATAAACAAAACCTTAATGTCGCTTACGCTTCCACTGGGTAATGTTAAAGAGCGTCCAAATAAATTGTTACTGGGTGTGAATTTTGTACAAAGGTAAAATAAGTCAATGTTAATAGTTATTGTAGTGACTGGTTAACTCTACTGGTAGTATCATTTAAAACATTAAGTATAAAAGTTAGTTATTACATCTTTCTACAAAAGTCAATGATATATTATTTTAAACATACAATTGTAAAATTAGCCAAAAGTACCACTTCACCAACACACTAAAAGTATGAATTAAGTAAATATTAATCTCTTGTTGGTAAACAGAAAGACTGGGATAATAAAACCAGATAAAGCACTGAGGCCAGAAAATATTTCTCCTACAGTTTTAAAGGAGATCAAAGATCAGACACAAGAGCCCCTTTCTTTTGTTTATGACAGGACAGTAGATAATGGCTAGGTACTTCACTAATCTGTTATCTTCTCTTACTTGTTATCTAAACAAAAGTCAAGTCAACTTGGACTTAAAAAAACACTTACTATATGAAACTATATAAGAAAACCACATCAGTACAGGTTGTATAAAAACTGGTAAATTGAATTAGAGAAATTAAAAAGTTCTTAGGTATTTCTAGTTGTATTTAAGACATTAAAAGCTACTACACAATAATTCATAACTTGGACAAATATTTGATAAAAGACCTTTAATTACAGTTGTCAAAACACACTTTACACAGTCAGGTACTGAATTTTGTGAACATTTAATGAAAAAATCAAAACATTTTCATTCAATTCATTCTTCACAAAAATACATCTAACAAGTTTCCAAGTAATGCTTAAACCTAAAATCAGTATGTTTGGAAGTGTTTTGAATTCTTAAATAAATCCAAGTATGAAGTAGCTTATTTTAAGATGAATTGAATAAAATGAATAATTAAAGATTTTTTTTTATGTATAATTTGACTATTTTTACTCATTTGTTTTGTGTACCACCAAAAAAAGTAGTTGAACCTATTTCATAAACAACACCAATGTTAGTATATTTGGAAATATTGTGGAAAAGTTCAACAAATTTAAAGCAAGTCAAGTAAAAGTTAAATTATTTCAAATTTGTAATAGCCATTTTGAAATAAGGGTCAAAGGCTGGACTGTTTTGGTTTGGAAATATGGTCATTGAAGCAGTGCTCTGTTGCTAGTTATAAAGCTCACAGAATTTTTAGATGTATTCATTGACATACTTATTACAAGTCTCTATACAACTAATAGTAATACTAATTACTATATATAATACTGATGTATAGCCTTATCAAAAATGATGGGGCAAGTACTACTATCCTTACCCCATATTATACCATAACCTCACATTTCAAAGCTAACTGAATGATATAAAGTTTGCAAAATCAAGCTTCACCCAACAAAGAGGCAAAAAAGTGCAGTCGAGGCAGTCAAATGTCAGTAAATTCCTTTGTGAGCCAATCCAAATTAAGATCCTTCATAAAATGAATTTGTGGGATATTCATAAAATAATTATTTGTAGAATCAGTTAAATTACTAATTTCTAATATATATATAGAAAACCCAGTGCTTTTTCGTTACACTATGTTCCAACAATGGCTTTTAAGTAAGGTTGCTTAACAACAAAAGTATAACCTAATATTGTTGTTAGTCTATGTACTGAAAGTATAAAATCAAATGTATAGACCACAAAACTGGAAAAGTATTTGTTGATTTGTTAATTTAGAGTCTCGGTTGATTAAAGAGATGTTTTGTTTTTCCTTTTTATTAAAAACGTTGTTGATATAACAGAAAATAGCTTAATTGAAAAACGATTAAAGTTTAAAACTGAATCGATATTTTTACTTTCATGATAAATTTTTAGCACTTGTCTCTAGGCTAGGTGGTCCCATACTACGTATTTACTTTTGACTTATTGTACCAACACTCACTTCACTTATTAGGTTTCATGGCACCCCCTCACAGCCCCCTTGCACCTCCCTCACTAAAATCGTAATGAGCAGACAGTAATCTAACTATTTTATCTGGATAAATGAATTTTGGCTTTTATGACTCCTCCTACTGTCTGCGCTAGACACCGGGTTTCGATACCCGTGGTGGGCAGAGCACAGATAGCCCATTGCGTAGCTTTGTGTTTAACTTTCAACAATGAACAAACAAAATTCCCAATAGCTTTTATATAGGTTAGATTCCTTTACAATTACAATATAACTAACACTGTCAAAAATATTGTTAGCCTTATCTAAATTTATTTAAACAACTATCTGAAAACAATCTGACCATTTTCTTTTTCC
>NW_013674576.1:5185-10053 GCF_000517525.1 Limulus polyphemus
CTGTGTTTCTTGTGCTCTCTATTAGATTAAAGCAAATAAAAATATTTTGGGAAAATATACCCGTCTAATCAAATGTACGTTTTATTTTGTTGTTTTTTTTTGAAAAATCTTGCATTGTGATTTATTTATTTTGATAATTCCTCAATGAGGTCCCCCGCTAAGATCTGGGGTTTGATCGGATAAGCATAAAAGTTTTAGAGAAATCCTTAATGTTTTAATAATTGGCAAGATAATACACACACACACATACAAGTGTCTTATTTTACTTTTTATGGAAATATATAGAAATAATAGCATTGTTACAAAACACAATTTAAAGCTTTAGTAAAAAAAATATATGTGTATCACAAAATCTACAAATACAAAGTAATAGCACGCAAGGCTTATACCTGTGTATCATAATAAATATATTGCAAGTAATTAGATAATTATGCTATATATGTATCAAAAAATAAATGGGAGAAGCGTAAATATAACTAGAAAGCTTTTTTTCTTTAAATATAGAATTTTGATGAATAAAATCACGATTTAATAACATAATAATTACAAATGAAAATCCACACTTCTAAAAAATTTTAGCAAGTGTACAAATGAAAAGAGACATCTAGTGAGTAACTGGTGTTGAGAATATTGTTTCATGCTGTACTAAAAAATATAAACTATAAATATAATGGAAAAAAAATTGTTAGTTGCTGTTTGTTTAGCTAAAGACGCCCAGAATTTAAGGTGAGTGTAAAAACTTTTGTTGTTTTTCTCTGCAATTCTGGTAAGTGACTGTATATTTTAAAAAGATAATTCGAGCTTATATTGTAATTTACTGTATTGGCTCATTTCCATTGATTTATTCTATTCTAAAATCTGAGCTAATGTTCGTTAGCCTCTTCTAAAAAACGACTCCACAAAAACTGTTGTTGAAATGTAACTTGTGTTTATAGATTATTGTTAAAGTAATAACAACAGATTACTATATATTGTTCAGTTTAACATTTCATTCATTTTCCCTAAAAATGTTTTAGTCAAAATTGTTAATATCACTGTTAATGTTATTTATGATAATTATAAAAGGTTTCGTTATAGTATACAGTAAATAATGTATCACATTATGCTGTATATATATTTATTAAAGGATTTGTAATTTACTCTTGTACAGTTATTTTCAAATAAACGTATGATCTAATCCCAACTGTGCTGAGCAGCTGTTATTTCGATACTGTTTTTTAGTTTTTAAGGTATAGCCAATTTCTCTAACAGTTTGGTCCAGGTGTGCCTTAATGGTTAGCATGTTGGACTGTGAATCCATGCTCACAAGATTGTACTCTGTACTCTTGGGCCGTGGGTATCAGAGTGAAGATCGTATCGCATTATTTGATTAGAGTAGCCCAAGAACCAGAGGTGGACGTCATTGACTAGTTGTCTTTACACAAATATCCGAAACAAACAAAGCTTTCTTACAATATAAGAAGCTTATAGCTTCATGTAATCATAGTGGTTCTGGAAATGTATTTTACACACAAAATATTTACTGTGCGGACGTTCAAAAACTGGAAATGATTTTAGAACTAACTTTTTGAAAAAATATTTAATATATATTAAGTATATTTGTAATTAAACCCATGTTTCAAAATGATCATAAACAACCAGCCACTTTTGGATGGTTTCGTAGAACCTCAAGAACTGATGATAAGTTCAAATATAAAGTTTATGACCTTTTGTTTTTAATGTCATAATAGCTAGATAAATATTTCAAAAATATCTTTAATGTAACATAACTACTGTAAAATTTGCTGTATGAAGAAGGCATGTGGGAATATAAAACATTTTTTAAGATGTTATAACTTTTTTTTGTGTGTGTACACCTAATATGAATTTTGCTGTTTATTGCAATGTTGAAAATTCTAGTATCGATACACTTGTCCTGTGGAATTTACAAGATAAATAATATATTCTTTGGATATTACAGTGTTTGATATAAGTTTTTGACTTTTCATGAAATCTTAATGCAGACTTGGCTGTCAGTGCGACTTATAATTTGTTGTGTTTTAGAGAAACTCTACAGTCCTGTGGAATCTATGACTCAGCTCGGAAAGCAAGGAGATTAGATGATAAGATCGCACTGCCTTTGACAAGACTTGGATGTGAGACTAATGAAGAAGGATGTACTAAAATCGTTAAACCACCTGACATTCCACTGCCTATAGATTTGAACACGTCTTGTGCTTTGAATGGGGTTTTATTTACCATACAGAAATCACATACTGAACCATCTCCTCGAACTAAGTCGATCTCTCTGCAAGAGGATCTTTTTGAAAAACTGAAACTGTTGATGGAAAGGAAGGGAGTGTGGAGCTCATCATTGCTTGCATCTATTCCTAAACACTGGGAAAGACATGATGATATGGTGTTGTTACCAAGTTCTTGTTTTACAGAACCTGTGTGGCAGACCTGTGGTTGGTGTCCATTTACTATAGTAAATGATCAATTAAAAACTTAAAACCATTTAGGGAGACTTTACTTGGGTATTTAGTTGAGGATATTGGAATGTTAGCAATGTCGAAGAAAAACTAGCCAGTCAACAGCTTTTACTTGGGTAATTAGTATAGAATATTAAAAATGTTGAGAAAAACCTTTAGCCAAATAATATCTATGAAGTTTTAAATGAAACTTCATAAGTTTAAAAAAAATGTTTTGTAGATTTTATGATAATTTTTAAATTCCTCACCTTGGAAATTGGCCTGGAGGTTTATATATATAGTTTTTGTTTTTAAAGAAGTAATATCATGCAATTTTAAATTTTGAACCAAAGGTCACTAAACTATAATTGGAGTATCATGTTCTGAGTTTGACACCAACAACCAATCAGGTGACAGTTAGGTAATTTAACATACAAGCTTACTATCTTTGAGATGTTTTTTTTTTATATAAATATGAAAATGAAGTGCTCCCTATTCATAAGTACATCTGAGAAAACAACAACTAAGATTATTAAGCACTTCTGATCAAAAAAAATAATTTCCAAGACACCTAATGAAGACAAACTATATAGAATGCACTGAGTTATTAGTTAAGTAACATTGGTATTTTTAGCTGCAGCAGCTCGTAGAATGGCTCCGAGTAAGTTTCTTCAAGTACAAACTTTTAGCTCATAGCTCCGTCATCTCTTGACTGATTTGAGATCTATTTACAGTTTTGGACTCGGGAGGTCAAACCCTTTTGATTGATGTGTTTGACTATCCCCAAGGTCTCATAAATTAATTTAGTCTAATCCTGCCTAAAAGAATTTCAATTTGAGGGTCGGCTGGTAGAGATCCTGATGAGTAATAAAATCAAATTGAGTATATGCTCACCCCTCGCTTGGTGTTACTGGAGCACAAAAATATAACTAATTAAAAAGAAGAAAAAAAAGGGTCTCGTAGATTAATTTACTCTAATCCTGCCTAAAATAATTTCAAGTGTTGTGGTTATTGAGGATTTCCTCTTGTTTATCTGTAATCTTAGGTAATTGACACACATCCCTCTATAATTTTACTGGAGAAGCTTCTGTTTTTTTAAGTTTTATTTTTTTTAATAACCAGCAGATATGTGAAGAGCAATCTTTTCCAGTGTTTCTCAGCCTTTTTTTGCTCAAGACACCCTTACACATAGTCTACAGTTTCCATGGTACCCCTAGCATCCTATAGCTTACTTAAAAGTGGCATATCCAGAGGTAGTCATAGAAATACCCACCCCCAAATGTAGTCCACTCTAACCAAAGGAGTGGGGGGAGGAGTGTAGCAGTAATGACAAATTTGGCAATGTTAATTTGTCTTTTAGTACACACAAAAACTTTCTGAATATATAATGTAGCATTTTATTTTTTACTTTTGTATAATACTTTACTAAATTCTCTCGCTACCCCTAAAGAAAGCCTGCAGCGCCAATATGTACCGTGCCACCATGAGAAACAACTGACCTATCCTAATTAGGAGTTCAATGTTTGCCTTGACCTGGTCCCAAATGAGTATGCCTACTTAAGTTACAGAAAATTGTTTTCCAATAAGTAAATTAAAAAATTGATCAATTAAATTACTATTTTCTTCATTATTTCAAATATTTAACACTTGTTCTGTTTGCTCATTTCAATTGTCATATATTAGAAACTCAAAACTACCCGTGACTTGGTGATTGAGTAATGTTTGGTTTGTGTACAACTAGCAGTGTATCTTTTCATTAGTCTTAATCAAGATTTTCATAGTTTATTTTCTACTGAACTAATTTACAATCTGATGAAATAAACAGAGTTTTATTTTTACTAGTTCCTGAGGTGTGGAATGTTGTTGCAGAGACTCTGCGATGTCGAAGGTTAGCCAAGAAGAACAGAATCCAGAAGAATGATTTCCGTACACCCAATGTAGAACTTCTTAAAGGAGAAAACGGATGGGTTGTTCACAAGGATAATGGAATCAAGTAAGATTTTGTTAGTTTAGTAGTTAAGTTTAGATCAAAGGGGAATTGTGCCTGGTCTGGCTGGGTTACAGCATTCATAATGTCACCTGAAAGTTGTCAACAGAGATATATGAAGTTTTTACATGAAACTGAAGAATATCTGCTTTCAGGCTTACGAAGAATGAAGCATTTCAAACCATTTTCTCTCTCATTCAGTTGGTTTCATATATTTGCTACTTTGAAAGGGCCCATACTCTATGTTCTGCTCTATTAATTTTCCATGTTAAATTCAATAATAGTGTTAATAGAATAATTTAACAAATACTATTAATGAAATTAAAAATAAACAGAGGAGAACTTAAGATGTATACTTTTTTCCATTCGATATCTTATGTGTGTGTGTGTGTGTGTGTGTGTGTATGTGTGTATATATATATATATATATA
>NW_013674576.1:11053-21566 GCF_000517525.1 Limulus polyphemus
GTGTGTGTGTGTGTGTGTGTGTGTGTATGTGTGTATATATATATATATATATATACACAGGTTATTAGGTTGACATATTTTAGCAAGTGCATAAAAGTTATCATGAAGGTAAAAATATTGATCAAATTTTAAACTTAAATCATTTTTGAATCACGGTATGTTCTGTTATATCACCAACGTTTTTAATAAAAAATATACCTCTTTAATCACCAGAGACTCTAAGTTAAGAAATCGACAAATAATTTTCCAGTTGTGTTGTTTATACATTTCATTTTATACTTTCAGTACATAACTAACAACAATATTAAGTTATACTTTTATGCTAACGAAAGTACTCGGCTTCACTCGTGTTATTAGGTTGATAGTGTGTATTCTGAACCCACTTTAGCTTAAAAGTATAACCTATATACTTTTGTTGCTAAGCAACATGAAATAAATGCCATTGTTGGAATGCATTGTTAGCATAATGCACTTGCTTTTCTATATATTAGAAGTTGTTATATATAAAGAACCACTTCTTTTCTATGTGGTTTTTTGCTAGCTTGCCTCATTGAAAAGATGCACACTCATATACATGGAAAAGTAATAATACTCAGTTGCACACCCTCAGGGTCCACTTAGTATGGGTGCAAAATTTCAGGTTTCTAGGTTCTTTCCTTTTGGAGCTATGGTGGTCACAGACACGCACATGCACACAAGTGCATGTCTGTCTGTGATTTCTATCTGTATTATAAGGAGCTATGACAGTTACATTTCTTTTCTATTTGTTTTTTGCTAACTTGTCTCATAAAAAGATGTGCGTGTGCACATGCATGTAGATAAGTAATAATACCCAGGTGCATACCCTCAGGGTCCATATAGTATGGGTGCAAAATTTCAGGTTTCTAGTTTCTTTCCTCTTGGAGCTATGGTGGTCACATATTCTTTTCTACGTAAACTCTGTGATTGCTGTTTTGCTCAAATTATTTTACAATTTTTGAAAACATTCTTTAACATGTTAAAGGTTATTTATGAATAAAGTTAATATTAATCGACATCCCTCCTATCGATCTTTTTACCGAATCAATATGAGAATTATTTTGCATTGTTAACTTAGTACACCATTTCCCAAACTATGTTCCATGGATAGGTGCTTCGTGAAAAAATCATGATTTTAAATTTTAATAAAATATTTAATACTCTGTACGATAATAACTTATTTTCCTATACATTAGAATTAGATAATATTGATTTTGCATTGAAGAAGAATTATAGAAGATGTCATATCTATTCTACATAATATCTTTGTGGAGAGGTTTGTACCTAAAATATATTATAAACATAAAAATTCATTAATATGTAATTTGATTAAATAAATAAATGAATAATATACAAATTTAGAGAGTGCTGTGCATGCAATACCCTCTACACTGATATTTTATGTGTCTAGTATTCAGTAAGCTTTTTCTCATGTGAAAAGTTTTCAGTGCCAAAAATGTTTTGGAAATGCTGACTTAGTACTAAATTAAATCACCCAAGATGGCTGAACATTGAGATATTATAAGGATTACAGCCAAAAATGTTCATTATACGAGAGCACCCATTAATGAATCAGTACATTCTAATCATTGTAAGTGAAAATGGTATATTAAGTTATCTATATTAATTACTGTGTTAATTCTGATCTGTATAGGTAGCTTGCTTTGAGTAGAAGTTAATGATGATTGATGCTATACAAATTTTGGAATGTTTGTTAATTCCAGCTGAATTTCGTATCTTGACCACAACTACGTCTGCCATATCCCAGCCGACCTGGTGAGCTCTTGCATGTGTCAAAATGCTGGATATTGATGATATAGTGTGTTTGGCATATTAATACATACTTCTTCACTTTCAATCATAAATTCTTATATAACACAATTACTTGTATAAAAATAAGTATTAATAATAATTTTTAAAAAAGTTACAGAAGGTGTATTCTAGTGTGACTCTTACTGCATTCAATAGCTATTATAGTTGCAAGAAATATTGATCCTAAATATTTGATTTCAAAAATTAATATTTATATTTCTTTATGTAGATACACCTATGATGTTAGAAAATGTATGTTCAGTGCTGGAAATATTTCAGAAAAGCTTAGAGTGGCCAAATTTCACTGTAGTGGAGAAACAGTGGTAGATTTGTATGCTGGTAAGTCCACGAGATGATTAGTTTTTTTTTGCCAAAATGAACTTGTTCTTATGTACATGTTCTGATTAAGAATTTTTCAGATATTGGATGAAAAGAAAAAAATGGTTGAAAGATTGTTATTGTATATTATGGTAACTGGAAAATTAGACATCTAACAAATGAGTAAGTAGGACATTTAGACACCTAAAAATTTTAGAGGGGTGTTAAAACTTTTAAAACCCTCACAACATATTTAAAATACATATAATGGAGAAAATTAAACAGGTAATGTAGTAGGCCTAGATCTATACAGTTCATATAATGGAGTAAAGGACAGGTTTGAATTCAGGTGGTCAGTTTTCTAATTATTTGCATTCATGATAGCATGAAAAATAAATCATTTCCTCATTAATGACCAGATAAATGGGATCTCCACTGAGTCCAATGATAGCCAATAGTTTTATATGGTATTAAGTAATGAACTAAAGTAAACTGGTAATGTATTAGGCCTAGATATATATACAGGTCTTTTATAAGACAATAGTTTTATATGCTATCATGTAATGAAGTAAAGTAAACTGGTAATGTATTAGGCCTAGATATATATAAACAGGTCTTTTATAAGCCAATAGTTTTATATGCTATCATGTAATGAAGTAAAGTAAACTGGTAATGTATTAGGCCTAGATATACATACAGGTCTTTTATAAGACAACAGTTTTATATGCTATCATGTAATGAAGTAAAGTAAACTGGTAATGTATTAGGCCTATATATATATACAGGTCTTTTATAAGACAACAGTTTTATATGCTATCATGTAATGAAGTAAACTGGTAATGTATTAGGCCTAGATATATATAAACAGGTCTTTTATAAGACAACAGTTTTATATGCTACCATGTAATGAAGTAAAGTAAACTGGTAATGTATTAGGCCTAGATATATATATACAGGTATTTTATAAGCCAATAGTTTTATATGCTATCATGTAATGAAGTAAAGTAAACTGGTAATGTGTTAGGCCTAGATATATATACAGGTATTTTATAAGCCAGTAGTTTTATATGCTATCATGTAATGAAGTAATATAACTTGTAATGTGTTAGGCCCAGATATATACATGCTTAAGTTTGGTGTTGTACATGGAACATGTCTTTGTCATTTTTTTTAGATGTCTAGTTGTCCTGGATTTGTATATTCTTAATAATTAGAAAATTGTAAGATAAAAAAGTAGATAATTCATAGCTAAATAGGCTCATGAATATAGTTGTTTTAAAATGTAGAGCTTTCAATTTTACAAACAAGGTCTGTCTTCTGAATGCACCTAGGTTATTGAATTTCTTGAAATGTAATATACAACTTAAACATCATGTCGTTTTCTTTCAAAATATTTAAAGTGAGACAGCAGGAATTCAGGTACCAACATATAATTATGAATTAACATGAAAATATATTAGTTACACAGTGTTTTCATTAGTTGTTGGGTGAATCATGCTCACATCTGCTAATCACAGCCCATCAACCCGGCTACTTTAATTTTGTGTATGTTCTGGAGGACCTCAGTCACCATCATCACTTTAACTGCAATCTAGTTAAGTCTCGCTTTGTCTTAAGTGTGTTCGAACTAATTTTATGGCCACTTTGAATTTTATCGTGCAACAGAGGAAAGTACAACGTACATTCACATATTCCCGTTGTATGCATTTATTATACATTCTCTGCTCAGCTATGTTTACTTACTGTTACCAACTGAGTAAAGAAATCATTACACACCAAGTATTTCTTCGTCTAGAGCAATGGAGGGAGCAGTAAGGGTATACAGACAAAAGGTGAAAAAAAAAAAAAAAAGTTACACACCAAGTGCAAAAAAAACAAAACTAAAATATATAATGTAAACTCAAACATATATTACGTTTTCACATTGTTGTTTGAAAAAGAGAGACCAGAAAATGTTTTTTCTGATAACCTCACATGGACAGAGTTATAGGCCTACTTTAGTAGTACCAACCACTTATTGTTTAAGACTATGTAAGTGCTAAGAATGTTAAACACGTACAAGTGAAGTGATTTCCAACCTTTCTAAAGCAAACTCTTTGTGAAAAAACTGATGGGATACAGTTGTTTCCTGATTTACCTTTTTCTGAAAGTGAAAGTTATGACATTTATTTTACAGTGGAATAAGGAGAAGAGACTTTCATTGATTCCTAGACCAGCAATTAGCAACCGCTGTACTAGTTGATATAAAAATCTTTTTAAGCTGACCCTCCTTTCCCTCTGTACATCTCGATTTGTTCTTCTCTTGACTAGGTATCGGCTACTTCACCCTCCCTTATTTAATCCATGCTAACGCCAAATGTGTTCATGCCTGTGAATGGAACAATGAAGCTGTGGAAGCACTCCGTAAAAACTTGGTTTTAAACAAAGTAACAGATAAATGTGTGATTCACATTGGGGACAATAGAGAGGTAAGAATGTTAAAAAACAAAATTTCTAATCTTGTAAGGACAGCATAATTGTAGCTTTCTTTGCAAATAGTGTTAAGTTTATTTTAAAACAATAGCCAGTCTAAATTGAGAAAATCTTGCTTACTGGGTCTAAACACGTTAGTTTAAGTATATAGTAGCTTTTCCAACCTATTAAACTTGACTTTACACAAACATAATTTCTTGAGATTGACTGCATTCAATGAGCACTAAAGTTAATGTTTTATTAAGAAGTATGTTATTTTTAAAATACATCTTTTATTTGAATGTATTATTCATAAAATTCCCATTAGGAAGAATTGAGTTTTATGTTTCGAAGGGCAGATTCCATGCTTTTGACAAGGACAGAACTAATGAAATAAAATTACATTCACTCAAGGGAAAGTTATCGGGGAGATTACATTCACTCAAGGGAAAGTTATCGGGGAGATTACATTCACTCAAGGGAAAGTTATCGGGGAGATTACATTCACTCAAGGGAAGGTTATCGGGAAGATCACATTCACTCGAGGGAAGGTTATCGGGAAGATCACATTCACTCGAGGGAAGGTTATCGGGAAGATTACATTCACTCGAGGGAAGGTTATCGGGAAGATTACATTCACTCATGAATTGTTTTTTTTTTATATCTTAATCCATGCAATATGTTCACTTTCATTGGTCATAACTAAAGGAATACGGATGGATCGTGCATTCCCGATTGGGGAAGGCAACTAAAGAGATTAAATTCCTTAGGAATGTAATATTTTGATCCCTGAATGAATTTTGTTATATAAAAAAAATCATGGAATGAGAATTTTAGAGGATTAGGATTTAATGAGGGAAAGTAATTAATTATATTCAGTAGGATAACGTCAACTGGTCAGGTGTCCTGTCACCATCAGATTAAAGAACCCATATTCAAAATCTTAACTTCCATTTTTAGGTTTGAAGTGTCAGAACATCACTCCATAAAGCTTATGCAGCACTATACCCTGGCCTCATTCAAGTTCAAATAAAAATAAAAGAAACCCACTAAGATCTTTACATAAATTTAATCAAAGAGTAGTGTCTCTATCAAACTTAGTAATAATCATTAATAGAATGTGTGTGAATGTGGTGGTGCTCTTAATTTGAATTGAAAGTTTTAAGAAAGAATATTTTCTTTGCAACTAGTGATTCGTATCAAATGATATTTTATAAACTGTTACTAACAGAGTCACTGTTCACCTGATAAAGCTCGGTTTATTCTGCCGTGTGCCTACAGGTATGTCCAAGAGGAGTAGCCGATAGGGTCAACTTGGGACTACTTCCATCTTCAGAACCGGGGTGGAAAACTGCTTGTCTCGCACTCAAGCGGGAAACAGGAGGCATTTTACATGTTCATGCTAACGTCAACTCAAAACAAACTTCTGTAAATGGTTCCAGTGTAGTGCCGGGACAGAATGATCTCGGAGATGACAGTTTCGTAACTGAACCTGTCGAAGTCTTCAGTCATTCTATTGGTGATTCAAGGAAGGAAAACGGCAGCGATGATACACCTAATAAACCTTTATTGATGACATCAAGACAGTTCAATCATTCTACATGGTACCAGTGGGCTTCACGAGTTTCTGAACATTTTAAAGACCTTTTTCTTAAACTTTACAGTGAAGAGTGGACAATCTGTGTACTTCACGTTGAACACGTTAAATCGTATGCTCCCTACATTGATCACCTCGTTGTAGACCTCAAATGTAAACCTTCCCCACACCAGAGTACGTGAACTTAAAATCCTTCTTAAACTTTACGGTGAAGAGTGGACAATCTGTGTACTTCACGTTGAACACGTTAAATCGTATGCTTCCTACATTGATCACCTCGTTGTAGACCTCAAATGTAAACCTACCCCACACTAGAGTACGTGAACTTAAAATTCCATCCAAATTTTTCAGCTAAGCCTTGCCCTCACAGAAGCAGTCGTAAAGATAAAACTATCAAGCTTCTTATAATTATAGTACTGTTTATCTATTAACATTGTTTTGTAAGTCATTTAAATATCTAACAATGATTGAGAATTACATTAGTGTACGTGTAATCTACACCAGGTGGAGTTATAACAAAAAAAATTGCATAGATAAACTTTTAATAATCATTTACATCAAAATAACATATCCAAAGATAAAGCTTGTGGATTCTTCATATTGTCATTATGCGTAAGATTGAAAAAAAAATTAACCGTCATAAATGATAAGAGCAAGTGATTGCATTACCTGTATCAATATTAATGTAAATATACTTCAAAGTGAAAGTTTAAAAACAAGCAAAAATGCAACTCTTAATCTGATATTAAAAAAACATCATTTGATGAATGGCATTTCTTCTTAGTTCCAGAGTTACTTTGATGATTTCTCATGTATAGCTTATCTCGACCAGTTTTGGAAAGCACGTGGACCCAGTGACTGTACCTCACCTCTGCCATTCTTAGAAATGAGAGTTCCGTCTTTTTTCACAATCACCAGAGCCGGAATTCCGGTGATGTTATACTTTGCCTTCACGTTACTGAAAAAAAAAAGGGGGGGGGTTAATCAAAGAAAAATTTGAATATTTTTACACGTTTACAACCATTTCAGGAATAAGCCTTTCAAATCTTTTTTTCATTTTTATGTTGACTATAAAATTACAAATTCTAAGGTAAACTAATATTTTTTAACTGCCACAAAATTTGATATTGTAGTCATGATATTACCATGACTATCTAATACAGATGCATATATTGTAGTCATGATATTACCATGACTATCTAATACAGATGCATATATTGTAGTCATGATATTACCATGACTATCAAATACAGATGCATGGAAATAATGATTTTATCATGGGGGGGGGGGGGACAATTCAGATTTCATTACCAGCATCATGAGAATTTGCATGGTAAACATCTGTTACCACACACAAACTAATGAGACTCATTCATAGAATTTCTTGGATGGTTATAAAAATTCACATTTATTATGCTTAATAGAGCTGGTTGGTTAGTGGAATTTGGTAATTAATTAAATCTTAAGCTCTTTAATAGATCACATACAAGTAAAGATTGATTACTGTAATACCTTAGCTCTAATATTAAGTATATTTTGGTTTGTGCTTTTTAGAAAAAGGAACTTAAAAAAAAATTCTTGCAGTGGTCCACTGAGAGGCATAACTGACAAAATATCAGAAATGGTGAAGCCATTTTTTTAATATTCAATAACAATTCAATTAAGAAAAAGAAAAAGTTACAGCTTTTCCAAATAGATGTTATACTTAAATAAGCAAAACACAAAATCAAGTTTCTTAGTTTAACTTGTAATGAACAAAAACTGTTCAGTATAACATGGAGTGATGAATCATACAAGTCTATGTGTAACTTACTCATACGAGTGTAACTCAAGAATATTCACTCACTAATGGAACTACGTACACATTTTTTAACTACCCCCTGCTACGGGCACATAAACAAAACATTATATAACCTTTGTTTTAGTCTTCAAAAGAGCAATGCTAAGTAACTGTTCTGATAAATGTGTAAGCAAGAATACTAATAAATTAATTAAAGAAATCAAGTGTTTACATCAACAAATGGTGAGACCAACACTTTGTATACATTTAAGTTTCTTTCTGTAAACCAGATGGCAGTTTACATGCATGTTGATGGAGCTATGTAAAAACTTTCAAAGTGAACCTGATTAACAATGACACAAGTACCATCAACTTCTTTGTACATTATCCCACCATTTACGTACCTTGATGCTCCAGACTGAAATGGAATGGCCAGCCAGTCTCCGTGGCTTTCCATCATGTACTGAAACATGTCATCTGCAGACCGATCAGATGAAACAAAGATGATCTCAAAGGGAGCACCCTCATCCACTAGTTCACTGTACATGTCGGCTAGAACAGGGGTGAACCCTCGACACGGAGGACACCAGTGGGCACTGAAGTAAAAGCCAATAATATCTTTGTTTTTCAGGGCCTCATCGGCACTTACTTCACATCCATTCTTCTTAACTAGTGTTCCTCCTTGTAGAAATTCCATTATTCTAGAAGAAAAATATATTAGAAGATTTACTTTTAAGTAACGTACCAAACATAAAGATCAAACAATTGTAAGGTTTATCTTCAAGTTTAGCAGAGGACTATTAAGTTTAAATAGTTTTTTTCGTGTGTGTAAAATCTCCAACATTTTACCCACCTGCTGTTTTACACTGCTGGAACCAATATATCACGTGTAAAACTTATTTCAAATGGGCAGAACTCTTAGTTTAACCTTCAACCTACTTTGTGCTATGGTATAGAAACACTATTGTTTTTCTCTTACATTCTCAACTTTAACTTATTCTAGTTTTTTCAAAGAGTTGACTTTTGGTTTCCCCCCCCAAACAAGAATAGTGAACTATTTAAAAGTACTCAAGTTTTGGGCTTTTATAACTACATTTATTTCATCTTTAGTGTGTGCCAACTCTTCTCAAAATGAGATAATATTTGTAACTCATCCCAACATAAATACAGTTACATCAACTATTCCTCAATGATATAAAAATACTACGTAAACACCATCCTAGCAAGACTTAATACTTACGTGACAGATGCCTATAGGGTAATCAACTGAAAAGTTTACTAGCGTAACTCTGGTGCATTTGCAAAGTTAACTGCATGACTGGTGAAACATAACCATGACAAAACAATTTACTCTACCCCACAAACAAGAGTGCAACTGTATCTCATAACACAACTTTTGATAACTCTAAGAATGCACAATTGAATGTGAAGATTGAACATGTTAAATATAGATGAAAACGGATCTAAGTAGGTGTTTGTGCACAAGTATCAAAGTTCCAAACATACTTCAGTTGACACAATGCAAAATCAAACAGGAAATTCCATGATAAAAATAGCAACAATTCAAAGAAACTTAAGTAAAATTAGATAGGCTATCTTATTCACATATCATGTAAACATTGATACTGATATAAAAGACAAGACATTCAGTTTTTGTAGTTTCCAGATCTGTACACATTTCTCACATTGAATACGAGAAGTTTCGGAAGTATTAACTTCGATGGAACAATTAAACATATCTAAATTCAGATACCAAAGAAAGTAAAGTCGCACATTAAAAATGTGACTAATCTGAGCACATTTCAATTTTGTTGTCATGGTTACAATAATACACTGTCAACAAAACTCAAGATGGAAAGTATGAATTACAATGAACAGCCTGTATCAAACAGGCATTATAATATTTAAAGTCTGAATGAATGAAAGAAATACAGTACATGAAGCTGTTCACAGCTACACACCCCTGCAGACTTTTTGCTGTTTAATCCTTGCATTTCATGGATTCCAGCTTAAAAGGTACATCAAGAAAAAATGTTTTCATTTAAGAGAATGTAAAATTCTACCAACAGTACACTTTATAAGACTGTGTTTTTAGTGGTAATAATAATAAAAAAATGTGTCATTCAAAAAAATTTTTGAAAGGTTATATGTTCACATTATTATGAAACATTCCCAGAATAAGCAGAGTAAACAAAATAAAAAAACATGCGACTATATGGGAATCACCTAATAAAAAGTGAATTAAGAGCTTAACTTAATTTTCCCATGTCTCTCAACAATTGTCTTTATTATAACATGACAATGTTTTGGGACCTATTGGTCCATCTTGGCTGCTCCATCATCTAAACTAAAATTTTAAAACCAGCCCTTATCATTCATATACTCAAACTTTCTCTTAAACTCACTTAAATTTACTGCATCTACAACCCATTCCAAAGTCCAACCATGCTGTTAGAAAAATGAAACTGTCTTAAGTGAAGATGTCTCATACCTTGCCAAAATTTATATTTGTGTCCCCTAGTCCTACTATTCTCATT
>NW_013674576.1:22478-23215 GCF_000517525.1 Limulus polyphemus
GATGATACATCAACATTATCAATCTTAAACACCTCAATCAGATCCCCCTAACTCTTCATTTTTCATGAGAAAACAATTTGAGAGATTTCAGCCTCTCGTCGTATGACAACCCCTCCATCCCAAACACCATTCTAGTAGCTCCTCTGAACCCTTTCCAACAATTTAATGTCTTTCCTAAGGTAAGGAGCCCAAGAGTGAACATAATATTCCAAATGTGGCCAAACCAGTGACCTGAACAATGAAATTATAACCCTTTTTTAGACTTGTATTCAATATTTTTATAGATACAACCTAAAATCCTATTTGCTCTACCACTAGCAACAGCACAATGCTTGGATGGCTTTAGAGACTGGTCTACTATTACACCAAGATCCTTTCCTTCATAACACTGTTAAGGTTATTCCCATCCAAATTATACTTATATTTCAAATTATGATAATCCACATGTATTATCTTGCATTTATTATAATTAAAACCCATCTGCCATTTATTTGCCCAACTTACTAAATGATCTAAATCCTTTTGTAAATCAGCAGCATCCTCTTCACAGCTAGCAACACACAAGACTTTAATATCATCTTCAAACTTAAGTAATTTATTGACTTTTCCTTCATCTATGTCATTGATGTAAATCAAAAATGCAAAGGTCCTAAGACAGCCCTGAGGTACCCCACATGTGACATTAATCCAGTTGGACCAAACTCCATTTGTAACAACCCTCTGCTTTCTTCCATCCA
>NW_013674576.1:24162-27768 GCF_000517525.1 Limulus polyphemus
GTCTTTTATGTGGCACCTTGTCAAATGCTTTCTGAAAATCTACACCCATACCTTATTATATATATATATATACTGCGTTCTTGAATTTTTAATATAAACTGGTCTTTAAACGCGATGTTTTTAGCTGTACAAAGTCGAAGAGGTCTACGATCACATAAACAATAGTATACTATACCCTCTAGTCAATATTACTTACGAGAAGCACGATATCACGTTTTCAGAATTCCCATAACGCGTTACGTATTCCAAGAACATTCCACCATTGTGTAGAACAAATACCCCACCTGGTGTCACTTCATCAAGTTATGTTTGATACTGTACAGGTACTAATAATACCGGCTATGAAGAAGGAAATCGCGTTTGTAGGGAAATATCATATAATATTGATCTTTATCGTAATACACTTAACTGAAAAATTAATTATATTTATATACATAAATTAATAAAACTTTGAATCATGAGTACCATAATTCAGTTTAAAGACTATTTAAAGTAGGCCTAAACAGAATTGCCCAAATATTTTGGTAAAGAAATGGTTGCAGAAAAATAATATTACCAAGCATCTATACCCCTTTACATTTAGATAACATATAATTATAACTATAATTATATATTCATGTTACATACCTTAGGGTTCTATTTGAACTACACAACCCAGAACTTCCGAATTTGATAAATAACCTTCACTGCTACATGTCGCTTTTATAAGGGAAGTCCAAAAGACAGTAGCGACATCTATTTTAATATACAGTCCACCTAGATAAGTACGACAATATAGAACTGGTTACATGAAAATTAAAGTTTTATTTACGAATAAAAAGTAATTGTTTAAGAAGTTTATTTTTATTGTTTTACATTATGTTTCGCTAGGTTTACCAAACATCATCAGGTGGATATATTTTCAAAAGCCAGTGGTGACATCTATTTAGATATATACATATATATTTCACGTCAGAATCTATAGTATTAAAACAGTCTGTGTGTCAGTCAATGTTGTCGCCTTATTTCTTCTCATCAACGTCGTCATCATCGTAATTATCAGCCTTGGTCTTCTCTCTGCCTCCTGGACGTCAGGACATCTTTTAAATATTCGTACCAGCCAAATTATCAGATATGACCTGACTCTGAAATCTCTTTTAACCCCACGAACTTAGCTAAATTTCTTTTTTTCGCGAGCAGGGCAAAGGGGGATATCAGTATCCCTGAAGGAAAGTTTATCTTTCTTTTAATAAAAACTGAATCCCTGCCACGATTTTATTATTATTATTTTGTCTGCCAGTCAGCGCCATAGCTAGAAGAGGAGAGATTGTTTGTTTGTTTGAAGTTAAGCACAAAGCAAAACAATGGGCTATCCGTGCTCTGCCCACCACGAGTAGCAAAACCCAGATTATTGCGTTGTAAGTCCGCAGACATTCCGCTGAGAGGAAAGAACCTAGAGACCTAAAACTTTTCACAGATAATAAATAACTGAGATGGTGTTCACCTGGGTATTATTTTTATTATACACGGACCGTTTTTTATGTTAAAATAATATTTTATTTTCTTGCTTTCGGCCCTCTTAACGGAGCCTTCTTCGGGCAACAATGTACTGGTCATCAAACTCTGTTTAAAACAAGTAACTATGCAACAGTCGTAACAATAACTGACATCTGGTATTAAAGTTATTAAAGACATACAATTATGATGAATTTAGAATATAAATCTATTGCTTCGATATAATAAACATTAGGGAGATACAATTATTAGTATTATGTAGAGAAAAAATAAAGGAATGTTTTCTTCTTCAAATAATACATTGTACAATTAAAGGTTTAATTCTACATCGAAACCACATAGTTACTGTGTTTGTGTAAGTTTCTAAATATTGTCTGATTTTAAATTACAAAATAAGTTGAGTAGTTTGGCTAGTTGATAGAGTGATTGTTTAATCGAGGACTAAACAAGAGATTAGGTTTTATTCCAGATAACTTTTTTAAAAAAAAACATGTTATATAACTGTTATTGTTTTACATTTTAAAAAAAGAAACCACGCATACGAGTGTAACAATTCATATTCATTTCCACCAATAATGTAAACAATAAGTTTTTGTAACAAAAGGTTAAAAAAAAGCACGCATAAAAGTATTAGAAGTTATATTATTGGTGGAAATGATTATATTTAAATGTTTGTTTGTTTGAATCTAAAAAAACCTATTTTCAAAATATGTGTGCGAGGTTAAGAAATTTTATTAAAGTTATTATTTCAAATAAAACCTTATATATTGATCAAAAAATTGTATTTTTGCATTTGAATCATTTAAGAGTTCTCTCAGTGATTGTATTTGAAAGTCGTTATTACCCGTGCAGCGTAAAAAACAAATTTGACCTCATTTGAAAAATAAATAAAGGAGATACGAAGTTTGTATCTACTTGTTCGTATTGTTACGTCTCTGTTCGTTTGTTAATTTTCCGTAGAAATTCTTTCCAAAAAACTTCACCAATACAAGTCCTTTCTTAAATAAAACTAGTTTATTCTTTCTCAATACAACTTTGCAATACACTTAATTTCCACAGTCACTTTAACTTAAACAAACGCTATAGCCCTTGTGTAGCTTTGCGCAAAAACAAACATTATTTTTGTTCAGAAATTCCCCGCGAAATATTGTTGAAAATCTGTCTTGTTAGGCTTAGTAACGACGTGTTCACTTGGTTTTTAGGTGATACCAGACATTCCAACGGTACGTGCAGCACAAAAGTTAATCTCTGTATAATAACCTGATAAGACTAGTGTATAAATAAGGATAGTGTAACTATAACAACAATAATCAGACTTGGGTGTGTAAATAAACTTCAAACAACCGCACTGAGTAATAATGAGCGGTAATCCCACCTTCTGATATTAACCCTAATTTATCAACGCCAGAGATACGGAAACATTATACATAAATGCAGTATATTTCTACATCCTGTCCTTATATACGTAGAACATCTGCATATACTTTATGTAGAAGTGTTCGCACTTCCCTGAAAGACAGAATCCAAAACTTAAAAAAAATTCAGTAGAGACAGGACCCCCTTTGTATTTTCAAACACATTTTTCTAAATTGTATACGCTTAAAACAGTAGGATTTGTCTATTGTTGTTGGTTACATAGTTTCTTATAACATGTCACACACAAAAACAATGTTTAAACTGCAATTAATCCCACAAAGTAGTTCTACGTATTCTAGAAAGAAATGAAGGATTTTATCCAGTTTAGTAAGTTCTTTACGTTAAATGTTGTAACAGGTAATAACATAAAATTGTTCGATGATTACAAATCACTTAACTTCAGTGGATTCTCATTGGACATTAGTATTTTTATGAAAACTTCAACGGTGGAAAAATCGTCATGTGATCAGTGAGAGACAAAGCTGGCTAGCTTTCCGTTAAGCGAAATATATCTCCTTGTAATTAACTCGCTCATCGTGAACTCTCGATAAGATATCAAGGAAGTTCCAGACTAGAAGACAAATTTATATTGTTTGTAAGTTTGTGAAAGTTTGTTTATAAATCTTTGTTTGTAATAACTATTGTAATCATTGTTATTGTAAATTGTACTGTTGTATATATATATATATATATATA
>NW_013674577.1:0-2186 GCF_000517525.1 Limulus polyphemus
AATGTTGTATCCTTGAGCAAGACGCTTTACACCACTTGTTTCAGTCTACCCAGCTGTCAGCAAGGAGTGAACATGCGATGATCTGGTACCCCATCCTGGGGGTTGGGGAGAATTGGTCACCATTCTCATTTGCTTGTGCCACTGAAGTTTGAAAGTACCTGCCCTATGCAAGGATTTATCTTTTTAACTGAAACAACCAGAGATTGTTTGTCTTTAAATAAGATACATTTGCTTAACACGTGAATTATCATGTTTATAAAATACGTATCTAGACCTGTAAGTCAAATTCCAATAATAGAACACAGAACTTTGAGATTAGGAAAAATGGGGCAACACATACCAGAATATATCTCATGACACACGAACTTCGTGTTCAAGGGGCTGTCTTCTTCAGGTTGATCAGTGTCCTTAAGGGTTCTTGGGAATCAAAAAACTATCAAACAGATCAAATTATTCCCTCTATGTTCAATGTGTATGGATAAATCATGAAGCCTACATCATTACAGAAACTTGGGAAATTTTCAATGAACGTTAAACTGAATTTGACTTTATGTTATAACTATAGAATCACAAAAAATATGAAACTCAAATAAAATTTTTCCAAATCTTGACATTCTTAATGGTATGGCCTCGATATATGGTGTAACCTTCATGAATATTTATGTCATTATGTAATACCCACACATTCTTTCCTGCTAGAGTATTGGCAATGATGTCGAAACAGCAGACTCAACAGTCAGAAAAGGGAAGGTAACCACAAACTTTGGCTTGAATTGGATAAATTAACCAATATCTGTATAAAATGAGGAAAAAGAGGCTGTATCTGCTGATTTTTCTACTGTTTTTTTTAGTTTTATATCACTATATCACATATTCTGACTGATATCATTGTACCAGTGCAGTCACACTTGTACATACACATTTGCTTAAATGAGATAAAACCATTATCTCCCAAATCTTCTCCTGAAGAAAGGACTGGGGGGTAACAACACATGTCTTTATCACTGATATAAGAAATCCAAAGAGTGTGAAGTTTTACGGGGATACATCTAAATCTGAAAACGTACAAGACAAAAGAAATTTCCATGTCACTTCAGAAGTAAATGTAATGTATATCCCCAGACTTAAAAACATAAAAAAATTGGCATAAGATTTTCTATTATTAGTCTAGCTGGGCTGGTGAGAGCTGATCATAGTTTTGTGTTATATTCTGAATACAGTAGGATGACAAGACTAGTTTACTATTTGAAAAAGACAGGCTAGGTTCCAGTTAAGACAGTGTTATTTTTCTAAGAGATTTGTGGAATGAGTCGCTGCTAGCTGTATTAGATGCTGGCACTTCACTAGAGTTTAAAAGGTTAATCAATTATTTCCTGAAGAATACTGTCTTCAGGTTTTTACTTTTCAATGAACTAATTGGTCCCTTGTCTGTATGTTATGTTAAAACTATTGTGCTCAGTTGTTTGTACATAGTATGGGATTTGTTACCATATTTGGGCAAGTATGTTTCATATTTCCATATATAAACTAATTTTACGTATCAATTACATTGCTAACATATTGAATATTTCTCTTATTTAAGGTTGACAGTACAGAATCTATGGCTGGTAAAGCCAAAGAAGGGATAACTTCTCTACTGGAAAACATCACAGAGGCTTTTATGCCCTACCAAGAACCTGATGAAGAAGAGGTGATGATTATTCATAATTCAGAGCCTTTGATATTGGACAGGTGGGAGGTATGAATATTTATCTCAAGTTACTTAATTTTGGTAGTATTCCATGTGCTTTATATGTGTGTTAGTTTACTAAAAAATATAGCTTTGAATTTTAACATGTAAGTTTGCTTGATCGACAAAACTTAGTTGTACAAAAATACAGCAGCAAACATTTGGCATAACTGGAACTTTTACTAATTTCATGACAAGGAACCCACTTTGAGATTAACAGTGCTTGAAGACGGCTTGAATGGGTAATGAAGAAACATAACAACAAATGTACAACATTTCGGCAAGGTTTTTGTCATCATTAGGTACAAGTAGTTTACACTGACACAGATATAGATATATACAGTATCGAACAAAGAGTTCACATGACCGGATACTGTTGCAAAACTTAGAAGAAGTATCTTGGCACCCCAGGGAGTTGGTTTAGAGTGGGGTTGTTTTGTTCAATTAACATGGATTC
>NW_013674577.1:2526-4348 GCF_000517525.1 Limulus polyphemus
GTGATTCTAAATAATTTTTGTTTAGTACCAATTTTAATTTAGGGCCAGGTTTTTGTGAGAATTTGACGTTGACATTAATATTGTGTTTAATGGCTAGTTTAGTCCAAGTGTGGGTAATTCTTGAGCTGGTTTCAGTAACAAAAGATAAACTGCAGTGTAATATTCTGTTGTTGGGTTTGTTGGTATCAATTTTGTTTGTGAGTTGAGTTTTGCTGTGGGGAATGTTGGAGAGTTTTTCAACAATAGCTGGTGGAAATTTATTGGTGTGAATGAAGGAATGCTTTGTGTGGTTAATTTCTTCATTTATGTTGTCAGTTAAACAGAGTCTTGTGGCTGTGTTTATGAGGTTTTTAAGTGTATTGATTTTTCGTGTGGTGTCATAAGCAGAATTCCAGGGGATGTAGAGGCCAGAGTGTGTGTTCTTGCGGTGAATTTTGGTTTTAAACTGTGTGTCCGATCTAATAATTTTGAGGTTAAGAAAAGATAACTGTTTATTGTTTTCGTGTTCTATGGTAAACTTGATGTTTGGATGAATGGAATTTATGTGTTCAAAGAAAGTTAGTGTGTGTTCTGTAGAAGTGAAACCAGCAAAATTGTCATTGACATATCTGTACCAGTGTAGCAGGGGATGAAGTACAGAATATATGGTTTATGTTTCAATCTGAGTCATAAATATATTGGCAAGAATGGACGCAACAGGATTGCCCATACTTAAACCATCTATTTGAAGGAAATGTTTGTTGTTGAAAATGAAGTTGGTTTTAGTCATTGTAAATTCTAAGAGAGAAGCAAAAAGTGTGCTACGGATGTGCATTAACTTGTTGGTGTCATTAATGTAGAGGTTGAGTGCAGTATTACAAGCTTCATTGGTGGGGATTTCGGTGAAGAGTGACACGACATCAAAACTAGCCATTAAGGCTTTCGAATTTAGTTGTTCTAGTGTATATTTGAAATTGAAGGCATCTTTAAAAAAATGAACCTGCAGATGATACATATGGTGTGAGAGCCCAGGCTATGTATTTGCCAAGATTGTAGTTGAATGAATCATAAGTGGACAGTATAGGTCGTAGGGGGCAGTCTTGTTTGTGTAGTTTAGGAATGCCATAGAGTTGCGGTGTGTGTGAATCAGTTTTACGTAAATCAAAATAAAGATCGTCAGTAATTAAATTATCTTTTTTCATTTGTAATAAAATTCTGTTTAGTTGTTTTTCGTATGTGTTTATTGGGTTGTTTGGGATGGCTTTGAATTTCTTTTTATCGGAAAGGATGTCGTTCCTTTTGTCGATGTATTCTGAATTGTTCATGATGACAGTGGTGTTGCCTTTATCAGCTTTTAGAATTTTAATGTTAGTGTCTTTTTTCAGATTATAAATGGATTTGATCTCGTTACTCGGGAGGTTACTTTTCAATTTATGGGATTGGTTGACTATATTAATAGTCTTGTTCGAGAATTCTTTAAAAAAGTTATTTAAAATACAGTTTTTGGGAATGTTGGAAAACCACATTTTGTTGTAGTTGCCTGTGATAAAAGTCTGTTGGTTGATGTCATGGATTTCTTCTTTCTGTAGTTGGAAGATGTTTGAGGTAGAGGTGGTCTTTTGTCCTTTTATGTAGTGGGTCACTAGTCTTCTAGGCACTCTTTGAACTCTTGGCATGGAGTTGTTTTGTGGTTGACGGCAAAGTTGAGGCCTTTGTTTAGAAGTTGAAGTTCTGAGTCATTGAGTGTCCGGTCAGATCTGTTGATAACAGCCCAGAATTCTACATCGAAGTAACAGGAAGAAAATTGGAAACCAGATTGACACAACACAATTAAAAAACCATC
>NW_013674577.1:4582-24917 GCF_000517525.1 Limulus polyphemus
ATAGTATATCTATTAAAAACACAGTCATTTTAAACAAGAAACCAAACATAAACAAAAATCAAGGAATCCACGTTAATTGAACAAAACAACCCTACTCTAAACCAACACCCTGGGGTGCCAAGATACCTCTTCTAAGTTTTGGTTTTGCAACAGTATTCAGTCATGTGAACTCTTTGTTCAATACTGTATATATATATATATATATCTGTGTCAGTGTAAACTACTTGTACCTGATGATTACAAAACCTTGGAGGGCGTAAATGGGTAATGAAAAAACTTTAATATAAGTTTAACTTAACAGTAAATGTACAATATTTCAACAAGGTTTTTGTCATCATGAATGTAGAGGGCACATTTATGCAAGTGCAAATTCACGTGTTTTAATGTGAATATTAGATAGGAATTCCACAAAGCTGGTGGCATGCAAAGCTCTAAGGCAGAATTGTGCGACTTCAAGAGGAAAGTAGCTTTCTATGTACAGAGGTATCTATCAGAATCACATTTTTTTATTCAGGAAAATGTTAACATTTCAGATCTATATTCAGTTCACCTGAATATACCAGATGTGTATTTACAGTTGCATATGTTTATATGACAATATACTGTGTAATTATAGAATCATTATAAAATATAGACGTTTTGACTCACAAACCAATATTTCCAAAGAAGCAGTACATTATTTGTAATTGTATATAGTAATAATATAAAATATTAAAAATTGATGACATAATCATAAAAATATTAGCATAAAGGTTATAAAGAAGTGATAGAGCATATTGAAATAACACATTATTAGTTACCATTACTTATTCTTTTATAACATAGTCTCAGCTTCATGCTATTCGAGTTGATCCAAAGACATATTGCCGTGAACCAGAAAGTCCACCAGAAATGTATGAAACGTGGCTAGAGGTTTTTGATTTAAATGCACATCAGGAAGAAATATCTAAAATCATGGTTGAATGTGGTCAAGTGAGAAATTTGTATGCAAAATTGGTAAGTTAATATTGCTTTTTTTTTCGAGAATAAGCTTTGTTTACAATTAACTTCCAAAATAAATTACATTTAAAAATATACAATCATGACATGCACAGCTGTTATAGAAAATAAGTGTATGTGTAGATGTATTTTTTTGGTTTTTTGATAACACTTTTTTTTTACACAACATAGTTTCTGAAAGTTTAGTGTGCAAGATTTATCTTGGTAATTTATGCACAAGCACTTTTACTCTAGTGGATTAGGCCAAGTAAGAAAAAAACGTATTTAGTGCCTGGAATTTTTGAAAAAGGAAGGAGGAGATCCTTTTTTTTATTAAATGACCTCTATAAAAGAAGATTTGCACCCTTTTTTTTGTGATGTTACTCGTCTTCAAAGGGTTCTTGTCAAACAAGTCTTCTTTTTTCATGTTTGCGACAAAACAATACATAATTTATGACAAATAAAGAAAAAGGGCAAAATGAATCAACTCTTCATCTAATTTTTTATTGAGAAGTTTTCTTTGTATGATCAAAAAATGATAATTTAAGGAAAGAAAAAATGGCATAAAGAAAGTGGAGGGAGGCAGCTACAAAAAAAGGAAATAGACTGGGGTGCTAAATATATATTACTCGGCCTTATTAGTAGCTTTTCACACTTTGATAAGACAAAATGATGAAAAATACTTGTTGCAAAAGGCAGATAACAATTCCAATACATCTGTATGTTACTATCCCACTTTATTCATAAAATAGTAACACAAAACTGACAAAGCTCAAAACTTTTTGTTCATTTATGTCAAATTAAACTTTCCTAGTGCAAATTGTAACAGTTAAGTGGTCTTAAAATTATGCCTTCAAGCATGTAGATACAAGTTAGTTCCAGTAACTAAGGTATATATATATATATATATGTGTGTGTGTGTGTATAACAAGTCTACACACTATTTTATATGAAGTAATCAATAAATGAGTGATTCACTTTTACTTATTTGTTTAAAAGAATCTCTCAGTTACATTCCTTGATGCTAGTAATTTATAGTATTAAACTTAGCACATTTATTGACATTATGTTCACATGACTCTCGTGTTTCAAAGTTTTAGACCAGAGCATTAGATTAATTATATAATTTTGTGTTAATTAAGTATGATCTAGTTAAAAGAGAAAATCAGTTGTTTTAAGTTTAGTTTCTTGTGTAATGGTTTTAGTTTTTACAACTGCCTAAGAGAATTCTTGTGTATTTGTCACTAATTGTCATTGTTGATATGTTTTTTTTAATAAGATTTATTACAGGTCAGTAAGGTCAGCAGGTATTTTACTTTAAATAGTATCTATTGCTGCTGTTATAAGCTAATAGTTAGTTTGTGTGTGTGCATATGTATGTATGTGGCTTGTTTCTTTGGTTTGTAGTATGTATAAAGAAATGTGTGTAAGTTTACTCTCTTGAAGAATGATATAAAATAGAAAAGTCTAAAAACATAAACTGATTTTTACTCCTTACCAATTATGTATCTGTAGTTGCTTTGTAAAATACAACCATAAAAATCTGAACAACACACACCTTGAGAACAAAACTTCAAAAGGCATTTAAACAAAATTTTGTAATTTGTTCAGAGTTTATTTTAGGAGTATAAAAAAATCTTTAAGAGAGCCTCAAGACTGCAATCAGCTACAGGGTGGTCCAAAAGAAACAAAGCTTCGACCATATATGAAAAAAAACAAGTTTCCTGACAGAAACTTCGATACAGATATTACACTGTAGACATATTTGTAAATAAGAATAGAAGAGGTCAGTTAAGAAAAAATTCATTTGATTGTGGCCGTTGCTACTTTCGTATTTCTGTATTGACTGAAACAAACTCGTTACATTTATTATACATCAGAATCGTATTACTTTTGGACCACCCTGTTGAGTACTTGAGCTATAACATAATATTGGTGTTCATACTTAAGATCTATTTCATAAGAAAAGTATAGATGAATTTTAATGTTTTTTTACAGTGATCAGTTTTTAAGTTAATGGTTTTCAGTTATCCTGTTGAGACTTAGAAAATGATTATTTAATATAAGATTGCAGTATTTACTTGATGAAAACATAAAATATTCTTCCTTGTGAAAATGAATGCCTTTTATAAGGTAGAATAGGTTTCAATAAATTACTGCTCCTGTTGTTACTTCACATAATTCAAAACCTTTGTCACTTTCTTGATGACTTGGTCTCACAAGGTTATCAGTTAGAGGAACAAAAAAAAAACTGTTTAGTAACATTATGTAATAAAACATGATATAAAGTCAACTACCAACATCACCACTAACTGAATAGTTTATAAACCCATAAGAAATATTTACTTTTTTTATTACATTTAAGCTCATTTATTTGGGTAAAAATGGATAACACAGATTAAATTTTGCATGTTATCTTTTGAAGGTACTTGCATTAAAAACATGAGAAAAATATTATTTGCAAAGTATTATGAATTAAGATACGAGTCTTGAAACCTTTAGTGACAATTCTTTGGACATTTGAAACTATTTTTGAGGCATTATAATGGGATAGGTGTTTTCAACTATCTTTATTTAAACTTTAAATATTTTCAGTATTTTTATGAAAATAATTAATCTTACATAGTAATGTATATACACACACACACACGTTTTTCATTCGGATTTGTGTTGAATTAATTTCAAACAGGTTCCAACAGCAGTGTCTCATAATGAATTCTGGCAGCGTTACTTCTTTCGGGTTCAGCAACTGAAAGAAGCTGAAATAAAACGAGCTGAACTTGTCCAAAGAGCTAACCAGCAGTTGCCATCAGATGACCTAGATTGGGGAGATGGTAGGTTTACCTAATTAGAAAGACAACCTATATTTAAATGTCTTATTCATACATCTGTGATATCTAGCAATTCCTTATTTCTTCAAAGGAAAAGGAATCAGTGGAAAAAAATCAGTATCTGTACATATACTTCATTCTTGTATTTTTTTCCTACATATTTAGGCTTACAATCTTATTCATGACTGATGGAGTTATTTAACCCCCTGGTATCAAAATATTGAGGGTCAATTATAGAATGTTAATATGTACATATTATCAGTATGTTACTTTTGCAAATGATGTAAAAAATGTAATGTTTATCTTGAAATTGTAACATTTCAATAATGAATAATAACATATCTAAAATTCAGCAGCAATAAGATACTCATAAGCTGTACAAATGTTAAACATCACCTTTATTTTATCTTGAGTAATATAGATATTTAATAATCAGTATATTCTTAATAACATGTCATGAATAAAAAATAATTTGTTTCAAATAAAACGATATAAATTGAATAAACATAAAGCTCACAACTTTTAAAATTAACACTAAACGTTTTTTTATGTATATGTGTTTTCATCAGACATCGTCAAGTACATAATTGTTATTTATGATTAGAGCATTGTCTATAAATGCACTTATTTCTTTACATTCAAAAATACCACTACTGCAACACTAGCAGACTTAAATAAGCATACCAGTCAGTAAAGATGGCTACAGAATAGCATGTACAGAAACCACTTTTGTGTGAGAGGTGTTTATTGATGAGCAAAGCATTTTATTATCACTGGGATTTGTTTGTTGTTGAACCTATTATTCTGGTTAACTGTGCATCAACTGACCCTTAAACAGAACTTTATGGAGTTCTTTAGGAAAGTCATACATGTGTGTTTACGGTATCAGTATTTTTGTTTTATGCGTAAGATAAGTTAGTTTTTAATATGTAAACATTCATTGTTGTTATTATTTAAAGTATATTTTGCTTGACTTGGAAATGTATTCTTCCTAAGTTTAAAGATGACAAGTGAATGATTTGATGCTAAATTTCAGATAAAGTAGAAGAACAGATGTCAGAGTTATTACAAATATTGTTATAAAAACATTGTAAGTAATGGATTTTCTACAAAAATTGCAACATTATCTCTAATGTTGATCATAAGATGTATATAAAAATCTGTCAAATATTTTCTTACTTGTCTTCCATGTGTAGTTGCTGCTGTCATTTTTTACATTTTGCTAATTATCATTGTTTTTATAGTTAGATATATGGTATTTACTTAAAACATTTTTGCATGTTAAGTTCAGGCTGATTGTCAGATTATAAGCATGTACAGTAATATTGTGATGATGAATATCAAAAGCTTTCTTTTAAATTAAGGTATTAAGAATCTGAAAAAAAGTGAAGACTTTGTTCTAATAGTCATGAGTTCCGAATAATTTCCTAAGAACTTTTGTATATGATAGGTTTTGTTTTTTCTAATTATTGCAGTTTAAACTGGAGAGTGAGACTTTGTTTTATTTATTTTCTGTGTAGCTATGCTAGTGCACCTTTAATGTGTTATCTTCCAGTTTATGTCTCATGTTCTAGTAGTCAAGAGTTCAGAATAATTTCCTAAGAACTTTTGTATATGATAGGTTTTGTTTTTCTAATTATTGCAGTTTAAACTGGAGAGTGAGACTTTGTTTTATTTATTTTCTGTGTAGCTATGCTAGTGCGCCTTTAATGTGTTATCTTCCAGTTTATGTCTCATGTTCTAGTAGTCATGAGTTCAGAATAATTTCCTAAGAACTTTTGTATATGATAGGTTTTGTTTTTTCTAATTATTGCAGTTTAAACTGGAGAGTGAGACTTTGTTTTATTTATTTTCTGTGTAGCTTTGCTAGTGCACCTTTAATGTGTTATCTTCCGGTTTATGTCTCACGTTATGTGACGTTTTTGAAAGTGAACTGTACGTATATGGTAACTCTCTAGTACACATATATACACACATGATTAAATTTTCGAAACATTGAAAAAAGTGTTTTTATTTTTAGATGATGATTTTGGAACACCTTCAAGTCCTGGTGGCAAGAAAGAGAGAGAAAAGTCACAGATGGATAATTTTGGTTTTCAATTAGAATCAGATAAGGATAACATAAAAGATGTGATTATATCCAGTAGCTCTAAAGATGAGTCTGTAAATTATGCTAGTGAGGAACAAAAAAGTTTGAATGGTGAAGTATTGAAGGTCCAAGAAACAACAGAAAAAAGGAATAATATAAATACACCTTTAGAATCAGAAAAACCTGTTGAAGATAGAGCGAGCGAACAGAAATCACTTAAAACTAGTGTCATATCTTACTCTCAAGAACCTTGTTCCCAAAAGAAAGACATTGAAAAAGATCCATCCAAACAAACACCATGTGAGCCTCTTAATGTTGATGTCAGCCCTGACAATCATACAGCACATGACATTTCAAATCCAGTCACTTCTGCAAACTCTACGGACATAAGTGGGGTAACTCTCACTACAAAAGAGAAAGGTGATATGGTCCTTGTAGCAACTGGGAATAGTGGACCATCTCCTCCTTCCAGTGATTCAACTGGGAAAGGTTAGTATATTAATCAGAATCCCACTAAATTATCAAATATAATTACATCTTAGAGCAGTGGTTCTACAACAGTTTTCTTTATGGACCCTATTCATAACTCAAAACAACCTCATGGATCCCATTAGGTGTACAGAAGCTGATCTTACAGTGTATAAAAGTACACTGACATAGATAAATGTGTTATTTTCATTTAATCAAACAAAAATCTTTTTTTTTTTTAAGATATAATAATGGAAGTTCAATCTTAACTGTAGGAGATCTGCTTTAGAATTCTCGTGGACCACAGGATGAGAATGGGGTCTTAGAGCATAAACTAATTCTAACATATGCTCTTTACTTTTTTTCTCCTTGTGTAGCGTACAAAGCATTGTATAACTAACTTGTATCTTCTGTAAGGTACACAGTGGTAATTTACGATAAAGTACTTATTAAGTATGATGCCTCTTTGTGGTTAGCTTGAGAGTTTATAATGTTAAAATCCAAGGTTTGATCTCCACAGTTGCTGTGGTGCAAATAGCTCATTACATAGATTTGCACTTAAAAACTATTTGATTAGAGTAGCCAAGAGTTGGCAGTGGTTGTTTTTAATAAGCCGTCCCATTAATCTATCAGTTCACGATTAACCCATTAACTGTGGATGACAGGTATTTTCGTCATTGAAGTTCTATGGCTCAGCTGCGAATGACGGAAATATCCGTCAGTCGCACATATATAACAATAACTCTATGCGAATAATGATAATTATCGTTTTATTGTGATTGATGGCAACTCAGTTTTTTCTGTGAGTCAGAAAATGGCAACTGAGCTGCTCCTGCAGCAGTTAATTGATTAATGACAGCTAGTTCAAATAACCCTTTGTTGAGCTTTGCATTCATATCTGAAACATACAAAATAATTAATGTTTTTCATCCTGCGCATCTGATTCATTGCCAAGTTATTCTAATTTTATTGTTGTGCTCGTCACAGCAATAGTTTTTACTGTATGTATATATAGTTAAGGCTATATGTGTAATTTCATCCAGTTATACATTTTCTTTATTATTATTATTTGTTTACCAGAAATATGTCGTCACAACAAAACAACACATCACCTTCATCTTTTGTCTACCTTTTAGTTGGCATTTCTTTGCTTATAACCCGTTTCTTTGCTCTTTCCAATTGTTCATCCATTTGTACAAGAACTTGTTAAGATGATATTGCTTGTTTATTTATTCCTTTAATGACTGGATGATACTTTGATTGTTTTTGTGGTTACACACTGATATTACAAACAAATCTCTTACAGTAGATACACTTCTGTTTTTTATTATTAATGACTATACTTTTGACTTATTTTTCTTTCAAAATGATAGCCCAGGTTTATTTCTCCTAAAGGGGGCTAAAGGCTGCCTGTAGGCACCACCTGTTTTAACCACTTGCACCACTATATAGTAGTGTGTTGTCTGTCAGTCAGTCAGTAGACACTAAAATGATATCGCATAAGAGATGCTTAGCTTTGGAATTTATACTGTTAGACGTCAGTAAAACGTGTGCATGCAGTGAATCACGAGAAGGATTATGCACTCTGTTCAGACGTCAGTAAAACGTGTGCATGCAGTGAATCACGAGAAGGATTATGCACTCTGTAAGATACAACACATCATGACTTATGAACTTCAAAAGCAAGAAATAAAAGTATCTGTTACTCTTAATTTTGCTTTTATTTACTCTTGGAAAAAGTCACTTTCAGGGACCCTGCGGAAGTAACAGACATTTTATCCACTAGATATGGATATAAAGATTGCGGGAGTTGAATTACATAGATTTTATATAATGTTTTACAACTTCTGTTGGGTTTCTTTTGTATAATGTCAAATAAATTAAGTCGCTAAATAAAGTACATCTCTTGTTATCAATTTTATTTAGTGACCTTCTCTGGAATTATATATTCAAGTGTTTTTTGAAATATTCTGTACATCATAGCAGAGTTTCGACATTAAGCTTTTCTTGGAGTTTTATTCTGATCCAATGTTTCTTAGAATAATGTAAACCCAGTTTTTCTTTAAAAAAAAACAGTAATCAAATCTGAAATTTATGGTACATTATTTTCTCTAGATATATTATTTAGTCTTTTTTTCCCTTAAAAAATTACATGCTGAATTAACCTCATACCTTCCCCTTGTGATCATTGTCATGGTTGCAAACTATTTATATGATAAAAGTTTCAGTTTTTTTGTAAAAGAATAAAATAAATTAAGCTTTGCTTTCATTTTCTCATTGTTAAATTTTGATTTTAAGATTTGTTTTATTCTTCTTATTATTAAATTTTGACCTTAATCTTAAGCATTAATCTTTTAGTGCTACATGTATTTAATGTTTCTCTATTTTAGGTATTTTTAATTGATTTTTCATTGAAGAACGCTCCTTTAAAATTCAAGTCATGTTCTACGTGGACATATTGTTTTGTCTATTCCTCATAGTGACATTTAATTTACAAAAATTATATTGTTACTTGTATGTTTAGGAAATACTCACTTGAAAGCAGTTTTTAGAATGCACATGTTATTATTAGCATCTTTAAAGGAAAGTTCATTATTTTTGTTATATCAAATCTTATGAAGTCGGCTAACACAATACACATGTAGCAACATAAATTGTGTGGTGTTTTTTTTTCTTTCTATACAAAAAAAATTCAACTAAATATAGAACTTTGTGTAATATAAATTAAAGCAAGACACTTTAAGATTAAATTTTATTTTTTTTTGTTGGCATGAAGTTTTAAGAAGGACATTTAAAAATTTCCAAAACTTGTGTAATAGTGTAAAGAATAGTTGAAACTCCAGCAGTCATGGTGTTTAACTATCTATAATTACCTCCACCACCAAAAGTGATGGAGGTTAAGTTTCACCCCTGTATGTATGTATGTTTGTATGTATATGTGTGTTTGCCAGCAAGATTTCTCGAAAACAGCCGAATGGATCTGGACGAAAGTTGGTATACATTTGGACTATGACCCAACTTAGAAATGATTAGTTTTTGGAGGGTGAAGATCAAAGGTCAAGGTTATAGCAAGGTCACAAAAGTTTAAAAATCTATCTGTTAACAAGGGGACTGATTTTTAACAATATTTTTGCTCTATAACTCAGTCAAAAATGATCAGATTTTCATGTAACTTGGTGGACACATGTAGAATATTACTCCTCATTGTCCTGCCAGAAATGGTCCATGCCTGTTGATAGTAAAGGACTTACAGATGCATTTTCATATTTTTGAGAGCCAAATATGATCAATGCTGCATGAAGGAGTTAGGTATGCACTCTACTGATTGCTCTTCTAGTTATATATGTAACTAGGTAGGGTTTAGAAGTGCAACAATTTTTTTGGTAGGTAGTTACTTGGATAGGTAACATTTTAACAGCATTAATTGTATGTTTGTTTTTTACTTGAATGATCATGTACACACACTAACATTGTACAGAAGATACTAGCCCCCCAATGGCACAGCGGTATATGTCTGCGGACTTACAACTCTAGAAGCCGGGTTTTGATACCCGTGGTGGGCAGAGCACAGATAGCTCCTGTGTAGCTTTGTGCATAATTAAAAACAAACAGAAAATACTAATGTTTTTATAATCTGTTTTGAACCAGTTGCTTTAAGTGATGGTTTGCAATTCTGCAATTTTCAGCTGATTTCTTTAATCATATGTTGAACTCTAATAAAGTTAGACTCTCTTAGAAACTGAAGAAATTAGCTGTTTAATAATGATTAACTAAAACGTTCTTGTATTATCCATTAGATTGTAGCACAGAAGAAGAATGGGAGAAAGATTTTGACCTAGAAGTGAGTGATGAAGACCTTAAACGAGCTGAGGAAATTGCTAAGCAACTTGCACAGTCTGCTGGAATATTTGAGGTAGTAAGATTGTAATTTTCTGCCTACATATACTGAGAAAACTGAATTCAGGGTCTTCTTTGTGATGTAGTTTATAAAGTGTTTTGTGTCTTAATGACATGGATATCTTTTTGTCTGTCTGAAATTGAGGCACATATACCATGCAAGCTTTGTATTCGTAACATACTGACTTCCTGCTGTAAAGAGTTCTGTCACGGTGCTTGGATGTTATACTGTGAAGTAGTCAGGTTACTGTTAAAATATCGTACTGGGCTGTGGTCACATTAGCTACACGACATTAGGAAGCAATTACTTTGCATAATGAGTTTCTGGCTGTCAGTAATTCTTATCGATGTGGGAATTCTTTTGCAAAATTTCAAATATAATCCCTATGATACTTAAGGTAAAACATTCAAGTACTCTTTCTTTCCTTTTTTGACTGAGTTGGTGAATCTGTATCTTTTGCAAGTCACACGGGGTTCTAAAATGTAACACTGAAAACTATAAAACTTACATTTCACTGATTCATTCAACAAACATAGATACTAGTGAAAGTGTTTACTCTCAGAGATCTGTCTATTAAACATTGAGAATAAATCAGTTAAGATAATAAAAGGTAATACATATAAAAAACTTTATAGAAACAAATTCTCAATTCACAATCTTGGTATTAAAAGTTCATAGCTAACTGTCTGTTATATGACATTTTATTATAAAATTACCCCAGTACTGTTCTTGTGACTGATAAAATTCAGTTAGACTTTAAAGTGTTAATCAATCAGTGATGGATGTAGTTTCAATTAAAGACACCCTTTTACTTAACTACACGAGTGAAATACTGTTTTATATAATATTGTTTTTCGTTTTACAGCCTAAAGAAAATGGAGTTTTGGAAATTATAATATCAAAGTCTATATTTTATATGATCTGCAGGAAATAAAATTTACAAAAACTTCCACATGAAGAAATTTGTGAAAATTATCTAAATATTTATGCAGTTGTTTCATGACCTTATATAGTTATAGGGAATTTTATACTAGGGTGCACTCCTTGTATGTCTCCTCACCCTTTTTCATGGCCTGGTGATTGATTTGCCAACTACACCTGTCAAATGTAATGCTGCACAAAATATTGGAAAAGCTTGGAAAATAGTGTTTCCATTGATCAAATGTTACTGGCCTCTCATTCAATAGGGACTCTTCCCCATAATCCTGGCCCCAGACCCACAACCCTTCTTAAGTACTTGGCACCCTCACACCTTTCTTAGAATCTTAAATCTACCAATGATTATAGTACAATACACGAAGTATAAAGTTCTCATCTCCGATTGTTCTGGGTTAAAAGTACCCATGATGCATCTGCTGGAATCATTTACCCACATAACAGTAGTTACTTTTACGTTTATTAGGCATCTGGAAAAGACTTCACTCTTACTCTTTATACTCTTTTTCACCCTAAAAGTGTGATTGAGGCTTGTAATGTTCCAGCTAGATCTAACACTGAAGGTTTCTTTCTTTACCTTACATTTGTTTGAATCATAAAAGCTCATTGGATAATAAAACTTCTATTGTAACAAGCTGAAAGTGGTTTCAATCACTTATATGGCCTAGTCAGGTTTCAGCCGGTTGTGATAAGGAGGTAGTTATCAAGTGCAAGCTATTATATATGATAATATATTGCTCTTGGTATTTCAGAGTTATTTTTACCTTCAAACTACACAATGTCATTTAATTTTGGTGAAACATCAGCTTTCTTAATATCTATTTTTCACAAAAGCTTTACTGGTTTTTACCAAATAAGCATTAACTCAAAATAGTCATTCAATTCATTTACAATTTTGTTCGTACAACTTTTTTGAGGAGTCGCTTTGCGTACTGACTGGTAGGCTTGTAATAGATAGTATTTGTTGTAAGGTTATGAAATTGTATTGAAAATTTACCAGTCAAAGTATGGGAAGTGTTTAGAAAGAAACAAGATTTGTATCTCCTGCAGGCCAATTTTCTCCACTACAACCGGCAAACATATACTTATGGTGTAGAGGTTGTAGGCAACCAGCCATCATATGTCATTTCTCAGCAGAGTTTTGTCATATTAAAAGAGATAGATTCATCACCATATGTACTTTAACCATTGACATTTGTGCTTTGTCCACTACAACCAGCCATCATATGTCATTTCTCAGCAGAGTTTTGTCATATTAAAAGATAGATTCATCACCATATGTACTTTAACCATTGACATTTGCGCTTTGTCATTTTATCTTTGTAGTTGTTTTACACACTAACAGTTGGAAACAAAATGTGACCACTAATGCTCATCAGATATTGACCTCCTAATACCATCACTTAATGGCTAAATTTTACAAGTATTCAACATGTGGGGGAAACAAATCTTGTTTCCTTTTGAACACTCCTTATTAGAAGGTACAAAAAAGTGAGCAACTGTTTTCGTTTTAGATTATTTTATTCTGTTACTTCAACAAATCAAACAAGACTTATTTCTTTTTTAATACATAGGACCAAGATAACTGGGAAGATTGGGAATGAATGTGACAGAGAAAAGGTGTCATCGAGATATTTTATCTAGTTCTAAGATTTATATAAATTTAAATTGTATATGTTTTATTTGGTATCTTGAACTGAAAAGTTTTGTTTGATATGATCACAGAGTATATGTATACTTGTAGCTTTTTCTTTTCAAGATTTGTTTGTTAGGGAACACATTTTTTTTTTTTCCATGAGTCTGAATATAAACAACCAGAAGCTTCTTGGTATGAAAATATTCACAAAGATGATTATTATTGCTGTTTTAATTTTGAGTTTAAAATTTCTAAGAATTGTGCGAGTAGTCAACATTTGTTTTTTTTTTAGTCTTCACTTTCTGTAAGGAAAGCACCTTTCAATATAAACACTGTTGCAAGGTCTTTTTTTTTCTAACTTGGGATGAAAAATGTTGCAAGTATGAAACAGAGTTCTTAAAATTGTATACCTCACAGTCTGTTTCTCAAAAAAAGACAGTTAATTATAATTTCAAAAATTTTTAAATATTTTCTTTAAATGTTTTCATGTAATAAGGCTTTGTTATTAATTTATGTAAAATATTAAACATGTACATAAAAAATTAAACAACGTGAAAGATAGCATTTTTTCGGAACATGTGAAGTTTAATTATTGATATTTGTGTAGTGGCTCTTGTTTGAGTATATAGGTATTGTTATTCATTCTCAAATACATTAGCTGTAATGTTTCCAAAATATTTTTTAACATCTACACTTAGTAATCATCATAAGATTGTGTGGGTAGCAGAATAGTTTGGATTTAACTCGGGTCTTTTTTGGGGGGGATATGAGAAAACTTCCTTGATTTTGTAGTCTTTTTTTTTTGTAAAACCTTGATTTTAGAGAGGGGCAGTTAGGAGTTTCCAGTGATTGAAATGTCAAGACAATTTTAAGTTTTCGTTTTTAGTATAACATTTTAATTAAATTTGAAATGCTGATATGTCTTATACATTGATGTAACAGTAAAATCCAATTTTTGAAGTTGGAAAGTGACATAAGCTCTTCCTCAACAGTAAATGACCTACATTGATGTAACAGTAAAATCCAATTTATCTATTTTTGAAGTTGGAAAGTGACATAAGCTCTTCCCCAACAGTAAGTGACCTACATTGGCTTTATGGTCTACATCAGCCATCATGATGACTTTCTCATTTTGTGGTTCTGATATTAAAAGCACACTAAAAATATAACATCTTATGGAAATTCTTCAATCCGGAGTTCATTTGTAATGTAAAGTTAAACATTCCCATTGTATTAAGGATCAAATTTCTAATTTCTTAGTTTTGTTATTAATAGATTGTTTTTTTTAACACCAATTTTTTAATTCACTGTTTAACACATACACACTTTTTAACTGCTGAATGATATTCTTCTATGTAGCTTATGAAAAAGACACGTTTGTAGTGATTTGCAATGAATAGAACCAAATATTTTTATTATGATTTGTTTTTGTCCTTCTTTGTAATAAAATTGGTTTGATTTTTTAAAATTTTTACTGGATATTTAATATACAAAAAGAATACAATTAGAAGAGTGAAGTTTATGAAACCTTTGAAGTACTTTACCTAGCTTTGCTTTATGTTGAAGTGCCATTTAGACCTGAGTTATACTAATATTATGTGGCAGATGTAATCAAATACAGGGGGTCCCCATTATACACCATGATGCGTTCCTGGAAAGTGGGACGTACATCTGATACAATGTTTAGCAACACAATCTTTACACGTATTATGGGGGGGGGGGATGTTCCTGAAAAGTTTTGGTCTACTCTTGAATAACCTTTTTAAAGGGTGTAACATAGCTTTTTTAACTACAGTGTACTATACAAAACATGCATGCGAACACAGCGTGTTTACATTCTCCACCATCTTGATAAGGCAACATTGTTTCACACATATATTGGTAGTACAGTACTGTACAGTAATTGTTGAACACCATGCCTAGTAAACTAGTCCGGGCTCGGTTGAATTGATTGACCACGTAATATCTTTCCCATGGGAACAAAGCTAGTAACCAAACAAGACTGAAGGCTAATATAATTATGCTTTGTCAGTGCAATGACATTATAATAGTGAGTAACTTATGTTAAATTTCACACTTGTTGGAGGGGTGGTGAATAAATTAGAGAAGGGATGCCTAGAGAAAAAATGTCACATTTCTCACACGAGGGAAAATTCAGGATTTTGTTTTAATATTGCCTAATAAAATTAAGAAATTATAACTTATATGCTGTTAAAATTTGAATTAGCTACAATTTTATGCTATACTAATTGGTATAACATAAACAAAAAGTAGTTTAATTAAATTTTGGATGTAACTCACAAAAACCCTCATGCACAATAAAGGATGCCTGGGCAGAGAGGATTAACACTCTGGTAATGAAACAAGGCAACATTGTTTCAAACATATTGGTATTAACTGGTAAACACTACACCTGGAAAATTAGTCAATGTTGGAATGCACTAACAATGAAATTATGCAATGTATAAAGGGGACATGCTATATAAAGACTGTACATTAGAATTTTTTCTGTACAAGAGAAGCACAATGTCATATCTGTATTAAATGAGAAAGTGGTTATAAATGTTGCCTATTTTCAACATCATCTCACCCTGTACGTATTGAAGTCACAGATGCATGAGAAAAGGCCATACAGCTTTCCACAAAAGATGCACATTGAAAGAGTGCAGATGATATAATTCTTAGCTGTGTGAAGAAGGAACCAGGCCTTACTTGTGACACATTATATCAGACCACAAGAATGAAGTCTAAATGATAAAATGTTTTATTTATGGAGCTAAATAAAATTGCCTGAGCTTAATCATATCAAGCTGAACCAGGCCTTACTTGTGACACATTACATCAAACCACAAGAATGAAGTTTAAATGTTTCATTTAAGTAGCTAGATAAGATTGCTTGGGCTGAATCAAATCAAACAACATTTAATGTTTTGTTCTTTCAGAATGGAAATAAAAACAAATGGTAATTTGTTATTGGTTACAATAACTAGACAGTCAAGAGAAGATTGTTCTTTGAAGGTTTTTATTTTTATTAATAATGAAACATGGCTAAAACATTTAGCTTGACAAATTAATTATATAAGTAAAAAAAGGGTTTGTGTCTTCAGTAACAGTGCCGATGACTGTACAGTAATATAGAACTAGAATGGCTTATCTAGGAGTGGAATGAATAGTAATTTTGGTCAGATATCCATCTCCTTATATCTGATCAGATTCAACTATTTTATAATTGGATAGTACATGTGGCCATACATCTTGAAAATACACCACAGGCAGAAGCTACCACTTCATTAAAGTATAGTAGTAAATTAGTTACTTCGTCACTTTTTTTTTAATTTGAATAAGATGTACAGTTCTGCAGTCCCTTCAAGGGAATGAGGCACATGGAAGTATGAGAAGTGGTTTATGTCCCTGATCCCCCTGCTGAAAAAAGGTCTATTAAAATTTCATCTGTATAAATATAGGTGTTTTATATCATTCTCAAACTTATTAATTGTCCTTTTGATCAAATGATAAAACTTGTTATGTATTTTAAAATAATAAGTAGTTTTTGAACTATATGTAGCCCAATAATCATTTAAAAGAGTGGTTCCAAAACTAAGAAATTTGGTAAATAAGTAGTATTGGGTAATGTCGTACTGAGTACTTGAACTTGACATATCGGGCCAGGTAAGGAAATTCTTTTAATTAACCTTTAAATTTCGAAAAATGTTTTATCGGTAGAGAGTGAAAGGAAATGTGTCTTTAGAGTAACAAGTGAAGTTTATTATAAATCTTATTAATATGTATGAGATACATGTTTTTTGCTTCAGTTATTCCTAAGTAAAACTCAACAAATGTGTATCAGTATAGCAAGTCCTAATGTAGTACATACATAATATGTGATATTTATCGGTATACTTTAACGAAAAATGCTTTTATTTACTTTCGATACCATTATTTCGGTTTAGCTGACAAGATTGTTTGTTTTACTAGTATGAAGATTTGATGGAATTAGTCATTAGTGATGAATTTTGATGACAGTAAATTTAAGAACTCGATACAAAAAAAAATGTAGAAATTTGAAACAGTTTTCTAATTGAGTTTGAGATCTGTAGAGTTTCACGTGAATTTGATCAGTATAAGGGCTTTTCTTCACCTAACAAGACATAATCTACAACCCTACCACTTTTATTGGGTTGTTGTTTCTGTGTAATATTCAAAGTAATCAAATGAAACATGAACAAAATGGTGCTTGACCCATGTATTTGAATTATATATCTCTCCTAATACTTTTAGAAAATCTATATAGAATGACATATCGTACTTCACGGCTTACAGCTCAGTATGTGTTCTGCAAACATAAAATCATTACTTTGCAGAAATGCATTAGCATTTATTTATTCCAAAATCTGAATGTATGAAACAACTGAAAAACAAACATGCTTAGTTCCGTTTACACTCAGAAAAATATGTGATATCAATAGTGGTGCAACTCTGAAGTTATTGAATTGTGGTGCTCAATTAATTTTACATTTGTCTTAGCCTAAACTTTTCCAAATATAATAAAATATTTCCTTTGAAATACTGTGTACAATTAGTGAAACTCTTCAGCTTTCATACATTTCAAGTCAGTGCTTCAATATATGCATTTTGAATGTTATTTAAAAAAACTTATATGTTTTAAGTGCTTGTACATACTTGTTATAATGGTTCACGTTCCATTAACTCCTTCAAGCGATTATCCATCCTACAAAAAAAGGAGGTTAAGGTGTGCTATTGAACATAGGATAACCTTATGCATATGTTATCCCATATTTATATAACTCATTGTTTTCAAGCTTGTTTTTTTTTTTTTTTATTCATTGCAACAGAATCAGTAAATCTTGTCAAAAGTCCAAAACTTCTATGAGCATATATCCAAAATCTGTCGTGAAGCAAAGGAGTTAAGTGTTTTTGACCTTTGAGAGCCTTTTGGTTATGCAGGAGTGAATAATGTAGTGTCTGAAATCGTTTATTGTCAAGTTAAAGTGGAATATATCATACACTGGCTCATAAGCTTGGGAAAAAGCTTGCTTTGAAATGTTAGCTATAATTTAACTCAAAAGTGTGGTTAAATATTATTTTAAGCAATCCTCATCTATTCACTGGCGAAGGTCAAGCTGCAGATGTATATTCATAATGTAAGCAAACTGCTACCATAGAATATATGATTTACTTCCTATACATTCCATTATTTAAAAGCTTATTAAATGTATACTTAGTAATTTTTCACAAACAAATTTATATGCTGAGAGTAGAATTCCTGAATCAAAACAGACTTTGTCTAATACAAGTATACATTCTCTTATTTATGGGGGCAATGCATGGCCCAGTAGTTAGTGTGCCTCACTTTAGGGCCATGGTTTATTATAATATCGATGTTTAGATCTTACTGTTTTGAATGGACAGAAGTTGTCGTCAGTGGGTGCCGTTGGCTAGCTGCTATCCCTCTATCATTAAAAAATTAGCGACAGCTAGTATAGGTAACGTTTGAGTAGCCTTGCACAGATATCCGAAAAATAATCAAAAAATCGTATTTGTTTTTGTGTTATTCTTTTGCACTAAATTGTCTTTTGTGTATTTGTTGTATCCAACATATTTATATAAAATCTGATGCATTGATTTAAGACTTAGTGGAAAGTTTATGTTGAGTTCTAATAAAAAAAATGTTACTTTGAAGCCAGGAAAAGTACTTGTATAAAAAAAAATGACCGAAAGTTGATTAAAAGTAATTGATAGTATGTATTAGTTATTTACTAGAATATACATATTTCTTGTGTGTACCTGTGAACAAACAAGTTACACTGAAACAAACATGCGTGTGTATAGAAGAGGTTTAATTTTACAATTTATTATTTGAAGTATGAAAAAAATTATTTGTATTTCTCTTTGTAATTCTTATAATTGTATTTCTCTTATGTTTATTATACTGAAGTAATATACTTATCTTTTATGTTCATCATAATTTTATGTGATTATTAACTTTAATACCAGATGTCAGTTATTGTTGCCTAGATACATATTTTAAAGCAGTGTTCCACAGATAAACGAATATATATCGCTCAGTACATTGTTGCCCGATGAAGGCTCCGGTAAGAGGGCTGAAAGCTCGCAAATAAAATTATTTTAACGTATAGAAACGTCTGTGCATAATTCTACACTGATTTTTTGATTGTTTATACATATGGATACTAATCACAAAAAGCTAATTAGTATCTAGTTATAAACAAATCAGGAAAGTTAACTAATAGTTTGGTGATCATATAGACTACTAATCTTACACAATAAGTGTTTAGATCATATAGACTACTGATCTTACACTATAAGTGTTTATTAAACATACGAGCAATCAGAAGCCGGATATCTCTACATCACTCAAGCCTTCCGATATCTCAACGCTAAAAATCGGGTTTCGTTACATGTGGTGACCAGAGCTCAGATACCCAATTGTGCGTAACTCTACGCTTGACAACAAACGCCATTCAGACTTCATCTTGAAAACATTCCAATTTTTCTTTGTATGTTTTTTTTCCCATTCCAGATTTGTATTTAAAAAATCAAATCAAAATTTGATTTTTGACATTACAATAGGTAATTAAAGATTTTTTTTTTTCCGAAATCAATTAAACACTCTTTATTGACTCCGCCAAAGTTTGCTATTTGTAACACTTCCGATTTGTTATTTCTTTATGTGTTACTGATGGGTATTCGACCATATGACAGACAGTTAAGTGGTTTATTTGTAAGCTATGGAAATGACCCATGACCTTTAAAATTCATCATCAGGAATATAAAGTGATACGAGTCTCAGTTGTACTTTTTTGTATTAATTTTACGAGTATTTTAGAACTTCAAGAATGTGCAGTTTCGCAAAGAGATATAAATGTGTTTTGGCGTTTTAAATTTTCTGACGGATGTTTTATTCAATTATGCAAACCATGTATATTTATATTCACGCTTTCCACTTCAGATGCAACTATAGTGTCCACATCAACTATTCGTAGGTAGAAACTGTTCCAGTACAGAATAAAGCACAAAATTCACGATGTAAACATTTTCAAAATTTATAGGCCAGTTGGTTAGGGCACTTGACTCGCAACTCTAAGGGTTGCGGGTTCGAATCTCCGTCCCACCAAACATGTTCGCCCTTTCAGCCGTGGTGGCATTATAATGTGACGGTTGGTAAAAGAGTAGCCCAAGAGTTGTTGGTGGATGGTGGTGACTAGCTCCATTCCATTTAGTATTTCACTGCTAAATTAAGGACGACTAGCGCAGATAGCCCTCGTGTAGTTTGCGGTTAAATTCAAAACAAACCAAAGCAATCAAAATTTATAACTATATTCCATTTTCACAGAAACAAATGTTAAAGCAGAGGTGTTCTGTCCATCAGTATTGATTATAATGTGTTTTATTTGTGATTTTACATTAGCCCTTTCTCTGTTTTAGGTCATTTAATTTTTTTTTTTTTGAATACTGTT
>NW_013674578.1:0-1126 GCF_000517525.1 Limulus polyphemus
TGTTACCCTACCTACAGCACAGTTAACGATCAAGTTAAACACTTTGTTACCCTACCTGCAGCACAGTTAACGATCAAGTTAAACACTTTGTTACCCTACCTGTAACACAGTTAACGATCAAGTTAAACACTTTGTTACCCTACCTGCAGCACAGTTAACGATCAAGTTAAATACTTTGTTACCCTACCTGTAACACAGTTAACGATCAAGTTAAACACTTTGTTACCCTACCTGTAACACAGTTAACGATCAAGTTAAACACTTTGTTACCCTACCTCTACCACAGTTAACGATCAAGTTAAATTATTTGTTACCCTACCTCTACCACAGTTAACGATGAAGTTAAATACTTTGTTACCCTACCTCTACTACAGCTAACGATCAAGTTAAACACTCTGTTACCCTACCTGTACCACAGTTAACAAGCAAGGTATTCACACCACCTGTATCAATTAACAATCAAGGTATTCATACCACATGTACAACAGTTAACAATCAAGTCATACCACCTGTATTGGTGTGAAACAATCAAGGTGTAAACACAGTCGTACTTAGACTGCTGAATTACAAAACAATTTTTTATTTTCTGTGTTTGGTCAAAACGTTACTGTTACAAAACAGTATTTCAATTTTCTATCGGGATCTAGAGTTTCATATAGTTCGTTAAAGTTCTTACCAACTACATACTAGCTTACTTTATAACACCCTGTATTAGAACGAACGTTCTCCCCCTCTAGATTTATTTATATTTCTATAACCGTCCAACAAGAACATCCACTGTTATCCGTATGACCGTTAATCTAAAACAAACTTTCCCATGTACTAGCTAGTTTAAATTAATATTTACTCCTATACCAATCCTGCTGACTAAAGGTTAGTTGTTACCGATATACTTGTTAGTTAATCTTTGTAAACTAAATAATAAAGAATACACGTATCTATTCTAATCAAACAGGATCTAATCTCACTTTATACCTATCTTAGCTGATCAACAACATGTGAATCCTAACCCTAAACAGTGGTATATTTGTATTACACCACCTATATATATCCATTACGAGACAAGCCTAACCCATATTCTAATCAAACAGGATCTAATCTCACTTTATACCTATCTTAGCTGATC
>NW_013674578.1:1809-3819 GCF_000517525.1 Limulus polyphemus
AGCTGATCAACAACATGTGAATCCTAACCCTAAACAGTGGTATATTTGTATTACACCACCTACTATATATATATATATATCCATTACGAGACAAGCCTAACCCATATTCTAATCAAACAGGATCTAATCTCACTTTATACCTATCTTAGCTGATCAACAACATGTGAATCCTAACCCTAAACAGTGGTATATTTGTATTACACCACCTATATATATCCATTACGAGACAAGCCTAACCCATATTCTAATCTTATTTATATATGTACAATGATCTAGAACAGTGCCCAACACGGAATACAAGGAATTATATCAACACAAAAATAACCTTCTTTGTCCAACAACTGTTTTTGGTTTCTATGAAAATTAACTGTTACGTAAAACCCAAACTTGCAACCACCTGCGACACAAATAAAATTAATATAATATTTCGGATGAATGCGATAGAAATATTTTAAAACGAGAAAAATGAAAAACAGTATTTTTTTTCTTTGTGAAGTTTTCTATATGACACCATATACCCAACGAATAATACACTTATGAGGCATGTTATCTTTACAAATATTTATAACATTCGTTACTAGTTGCAGTTAAAGTAACCGATAAAGTCGATTGTAGTGAAATATTTTTTTTCTATAATACGAAACTCGTGCCTACATACAAACACCTTAGACAATACGTATGACGTCACTGTACGAGACGTGTGTAGTGATACGATGGTTGCGTATTTTTTACAAGAGCCGATGTCATTCATAATCCCATTAATTGTGTTGTTTTTGTGAGTTAAGGAGAATCATTGGTGATATTTCCTCGTTTATTTCTGTACTTTTTAACACTTTTGTCGTGTTAACCCTCAAAGCTTATAAGTAAAGTTAACGTACTTCCTTACGTGAATCAGTGAACAGTATGGTATTATTTAGGTTAACGAAACTGGTGGTACTAGCTAGCAACGTACTCCCTTACGTGAATCAGTGTAATATTCTTTATATTACGTGCGGAAGCTTTAAAACGGCTCTATTTCGCAGGTGATGCTGGTTGGGGACTCCGGAGTTGGGAAGACGTGTGTTTTAGTCCGCTATAAAGATGGCGCCTTTCTTTCTGGTGCTTTCATTTCAACAGTTGGGATAGATTTTCGGGTGAGAAGTAATGCCACGTCATTCAGAAGAAAACTAATTTGTTAAAGTTGCTTATATTTATTTATTCTTATGTAATTATATCTCCCTTTGTGTAACTTTTCTGAATAAAGAAATGTATACCTGAAGTTGTTCACACTTTTCTTGCGAGAAATCTAGCCACACAGTGGTGTTGGTAAACAATCGAAGCAAGCTTGATGTGCACATGCTGTATGTTATACTGCTTTGCAATGTTCTTAATGTAGCAACAGCCAATAATTCATTTCATAACGGCGATAGATTCTTCATCCTTCTACGCCATAGCTTCTTTAACACGTCACTAGAGTTCCCGGATGAAAATAATCGGTTGACATATTTATGAAAGTCTGCTCGTTAGTTAAATAATGTATTATTAATCGTTTAATAATGCCGCTTCGTTGGTTTAAGAGTGTCGGTTCATTAGTTTAACATCACCTACTGTTTAATTGAACAGTGTCTTCTCTCTGCTCATTATTTTAACTGCGTCTGTTCATTAGGTCATTGGTTTAACTATCTGCTTGCTAACTTTACATTGTTTTCTCTTCACTATAACAGTACTTATTCATTAGTTTATTTAGTTTTACAGTATCTGTTCTTTATTTTAACAGTATCTGCTGTTTAACGTGTCTTTTGATTAGTTTAACAGTATCTGTTCATTATTGTTACACTGCATTCTCTTTTAGTTTAAAGTATCTGCTCTTTAATTTAACCATAATTGTTATTTAGTTTAACAATATCTGCTCTTTAATTTAACCATAATTGTTATTTAGTTTAACAATATCTGCTCTTTAATTTAACCATAATTGTTATTTAGTTTAACAATATCTGCTCTTTAATTTAACCATAATTGTTATTTAGTTTA
>NW_013674578.1:4819-8212 GCF_000517525.1 Limulus polyphemus
ATCTTTAGCTTAACAATGTATGAACTTTAGTTTAACAACATCTGTTCATTATCTTTACACTGAATTCTCTTTAGTTTAACAATATCTGCTGTTTAACGTGTCTTTTGATTAGTTTAACAACATCTGTTCATTATCTTTACACTGAATTCTCTTTATTTTAACAGTATCTGCTGTTTAACGTGTCTTTTGATTAGTTTAACAACATCTGTTTATTATCTTTACACTGAATTCTCTTAGTTTAACAATGCCAATTCTTTAGTTTAATAATATATGTTCTTTAGTTTAATAATATCTGTTCTTTGGCTTAACAATATCTGTTCCTTGGCTTAACAATATCTGTTCTTTAGTTTAAACACGTGGTAAGGAAAGGATTCAATAACTTCCTATGTTAAGCGTGTTAATGTGTACAGACCTCTCAGAACATCTGTAATGTAGTTGATAAAAGTTCCGGAAGAGCGCCTTTACAGTCGTTCTAATCTCACAGAACAGATAAAATCCACAAAAGAAAAATGTAGAGGCTTTCTCATGATGTACTGGTGTTGAACAAAGCCAAGCTAGATAGTATGAACTATTAGAATTAGTCAAATGTCCGATGAAAACATGGGTTCGAATATCATTCGTTCTCAAGTTTCACTTTCGAAAATAATTTTATCCAAAAAGAAAACATCGCAAAGTTTGTCTCAGTTGAATCAATGTGTTCCATTCTCTATTTTTGGATATGTAACTAAAACACTTCGTTCGAAATTCCAAAGAAAAATAATTTTTTAGGCTTAGTAATCTTAACCTTTATGCTTTAATTGTAAGAAGTCCATGAAATAATGTGCAATACATTAGGCACTTTGTTAGTTTATGTATGTTTGTTGTTCATTGAAAGTTTGAACGAAAATAATATATATGCTAATTTTAATAAACAATTTAATTTAAAAATATTAATTGATGCTCGTTTTGTCCAAGGTTAAAAGTTTTTCGAAAGTCCTATATCTTTTACACAAAGAAAGAGGACATTTTATGCTTTTTTGTTTCTTTCATTTTTCATATTAAACAAAACATCTTTTATTATACTAACGTTATGGATTATTCAGTAGAATCAGTTGAAGCATACTTGTCTCACTTCTTGTTGATATTAATTTCCTTTTGAAACTTTTTTCAGAATAAAGTTGTCCCATTGGATGATGCTAAAGTGAAGCTGCAGGTGGGTTAGTTTCATAACTTTAGTATTACGTAAAACTTCAGTTGGGTTAGTTTCATAATTTTATTACTAAGTAAAACTTCAATTGGGTTAGTTTCATAACTTTAATATTAAGTGAAACTTAAAGTGGGTTAGTTTCATAAGTTTAGTATTAAGTGAAACTTCAGTTGGGCTAGTTTCATAACTTTAGTATCAAGTGAAACTGAAAGTGGGTAATTCTCTTATCTTCATTACTAAGTGAAACTTCAGTTGGGTTAGTTTTATAACTTTAATATTAAGTGAAACTGAAAGTGGGTAAGTCTCTTATCTTCATTACTAAGTGAAACTTCAGTTGGGTTAGTTTTATAACTTTAATATTAAGTGAAACTTCAGGTGGGTTAGTTTCATAACTTTATTATTAAGTGAAACTTCAAGTTGGTTAATTCCTTATCTTCATTATTAAGTGAAACTTCAAATAGGCTAGTTTCATAACTTTAGTATTAAGTGAAACTTCAGGTGGGTTAGTTTCATAACTTTATTACTAAGTGAAACTTCAGTTGGGCTAGTTTCATAACTTTAGTATTAAGTGAAACTTCGGGTAGGTTAGTTTCATAACTTTCTTATAGTTGCTCATTCTTTAGCGTTTGAACAAAAACTGTAAAATTTCTTTGGAAAATTACCTGCTTAATGCTTTTAAGTACGATTATCATCGGTTTAAATCTTCTGTAGAACATTTAATTTTTATGTTGATGGAAATGTATTCTTTTTATTTATTTTACACTCGTAAATACCTAGTTTTTAAATTAGATAACGGTTTTATTCATTGGTTTATGTGAATAATATTAGTAATGTTTGTTGATCTTTATTTTTTGAGATTTGGGACACGGCAGGACAAGAAAGGTTCAGAAGTGTGACGCATGCGTACTATAGAGATGCCCATGGTAAGTAATAATCTAATATTTTCTTATAAACCTCTTGTTTACCCATTTTTATCTATATATGTGTAATATTTTATCAACATCCCACGCATGATTACTTTGTTTAACTTAAACTTTTTTTTGGCATGTTGTATGACACGTTGCTACCAGGTTTATCCAATGTTTGCGTTTATGTTTACGATTATCATCGTAGATATTCGTACGGGGGGCGGGTTCTGAGTAGACGACTTAATCGTGCAGGCCACATAGGAATTAAAGAATTAACACGGTACATTAACGGGGCTTCAGATAGCAAAGACTGCAAGAAACAGTTGCGGTTTATTTTAGCACAAGGCATCATCTTTAATAACACACAGCAGTTGATAAAATTACGCAAAATTATTTTACTAACATTATTATATCAAGAGTCAGTGTCTGTCTGTGTGTTTGTCATGTATCTCCTCCTAAACTGCTGCTCTCACCAACTTCTAAGTGGTACCAAACGAATCGTCTCGGCCACGAGGCTTGCAAAATGGTAAAACTTTTCACCCAACCCCTTAGGAAAACCAGGGGATTCCCCGAAACATACTACACATTTGACATTGATTTACATTAGAGCACATAAGTAAGTAGGCCTACTAATCAACGCTCGTAACTTGGTTAAATAAATAAACTTTGCATTCCTGTAAATGTGGACCATAGGCCCACGGGTTCGCTAGTTTCTTCATAAGTTTCCGTAACAATCTCTTATTTTGAGTTTTACGAGATCAGTTTGATTTCAATAAAGGCATATAACCACTTCTGGCATTGAGATCTTCCCGTATTTCAACAGACGACACCGGAACCCAGCCACATTTCTTTCAAATCCATCTGGTTGCTATAAAAACAGATTCTTGGTCCAGTACGAAAGAAATGAAGGGCTAGACTGCCAACTCTGGTTAACAATTTTCATTTCAACAACACTAAACATCACAAGTAAAACCCTTTAACAAAGAATATGTTACAGTAATAATCTATCAGCTTTACAAGCTAATACAACATAACAGTCTTTTATCACTAGCAAAATATCAAAATCAAGATAAGCTTACAACATTGTCGAATAAAAAGGAAATCCCTCAAAATAGTGTTTCTATATATATACAATGCAAGAAATTATAAAAAGTCTTGTTCATTAACTATATCAGATAGAAATAACACTAAATTTACCTTTTACTAAAAACCTCAATGACCGAGTGAATATACAGAAGAATATCATAGTTACATACCAAACCTTTTCATAAAAACACAACATTAAAATAATTAAAAAAT
>NW_013674578.1:9033-15447 GCF_000517525.1 Limulus polyphemus
AAAATACATCATATACAACCTTTTCATAAAAACACAACATTAAATAATTACAAAATACATCATATACAACCTTTTCATAAAACACAACATTACATAATTACAAAATACATCATATACAACCTTTTCATAAAAACACAACATTACATAATTACAAAATACATCATATACAACCTTTTCATAACAGATGAAATATACATACATAAGCAAAATTATACAGAATACAAGATATTATTACAAGAATTTACCTTATATATAAAAATAACCCTCAAACATAATGCGTGATGAAATAAACATTATATACAATACGATAAAATACAAAATAAAACTTTCTGACCCACCATTGGAGGACATTGCTGTGGACATCTAGTAAATTTAGTGGCTTGATATATTGGTGACAGTAGGAATGAATGTAGGCTAAACTGTGAAATAGCTGATAATGGACAACTTATTAAATAATGACAATAAATTTTGTTTTGGTTTACTATAATGCCATATCACTCTATACACAAATTCAAGACTAAATTGATGCACACTTTGACTTTCCTTTAATCTCTTGCAGAAAATGAATACCCCAGTCTAAGTTTGTTATAATGATTCAATCGTCTTACAATCTTGAATATTTTGTCGTGTAAAACTTCTTTGGTTACTACCATTTCCCTGGTATTTACAAGTTAAGCTTGGTAAACCACACCAAAATCATTTATGATAACTTTAGTTTCAGTTTAAGACGCTTCATATGCTCTGTCAGGCCCTTTGTCTGGAGCAGCCAAAACTGAAGTCACCTTTCCTCCATCTTTATCTTTCATGATGTCCTACAGCTTTGATACTTGGAGGTGTAATCACACACTGAGAGAATGAAAGTTCCACTGGCTAGCTGAAAACACAAGATAACCAGAAAGGTTAAGAATATGGTATTCTATACAAAAGTTCGGACTGAAGATTGTAAGTCAAGCGAATTTGAATTAGTCAGAAGTTCGACAGGTTGTGTAGGTTGAACATTGTGTAATTTTCCAGTCACAACAATGTCCTCTTCTAAAACTAAATTTCAGACCCATGGAGATAAAACAATCATCACCCACAAAACCATAAGCATCCACAGAATGTATACTAAATGAATACAGAAATATGTTTCTCATTTCCCAGAGGACGCCCATGCATATAGCATGTATCTGTAACACCTGTGGATGGCTTGGTCGTCATTTATCCACAATACCTGTGAGATGGCATGGTCCTCGTGTATCTGTAACACCTGTGGATGGCTTGGTCGTCATTTATCCACAATACCTGTGAGATGGCATGGTCCTCATGTATCTGTAACATCTGAAGATGGCTTGATCCTCATTTATCCACAATCATCCACAGGTGTTACAGATACATGAGGACCATGCCATCTCACAGGTACTTGGTCCTCTTCATTGGATCTCTACTTGACCGGCTGCCAACTGCTACCATTCCCATGACAACAGTTAGCACTCACACACACACACACACACACACACACAGAACTTACACTCTGACATAGTCTCATTCCTTTCACTAGTGTCTGGTTATTGCACAGAAAGAGCTTAGATCTAGTAGGAAAGAATAGGTTTGAAACTGCGAAACTGGTTCCTACACAAATGAACTGACTCGGGATAGCAAACGCCAACCTAGACTTCTGACTAGAATCCACTAATGCTTTCATCACCTCTTTCTGGTTACTCTTCCAGTTCCAAATACAAGTTTAACGCTAGCTAGTGCAATTTACAAAGTTTCACCTTGTTGGTGTTATTTTTGTACCCCAGCAGCACACTTACAGCATTCATTTCCATGCACCTTTAACTACACTTTATACTGGAACAATGCTAAGAAAATATTCAGTAAAACTACGTGCTTTTAAAATATTCCATCATAACCAAATAAAATTCTAAGTGCACCAAGTCTATATTTATGATATACAAATCAAGTTATCGTTTGTAAATTGCATTTACAATTGATAATTTCACCTTCTCATGAATATTTCAATTCAATGCAATCGAAATATCTTGTACACACTCAGAAAGATATCAGGTCAAACTGTAAAATCTGAAGATGGGTTGAACGGGTAAAGAAGAAAACTTTATTTACCACTCAAGCCATATTCAAATTTTATTGTCTCAAAGTAGATTTCTCATCATCAAATTTGATTTCGTCTGAACAAATAGTCTTATTTACCAGACGTAATGTGAGTCTCTTCATTACTCGTATCCTTCTATGAAAATTCACTTCCTGTCTAATACTACAATGTAGAAATTGAAACATGTTCTTACTAATATTGATGAAAATTGCAGATACACCGCGTCTTCAAATAATATCTTACAGGTCATTAATCACTATTAATCTCATATCATCTCTTAACTTCTAGATAAAATCCCTTTTCTATTTATAAGTTGCTTTATAGTTGTGTTATTTGTGTAATTGATCCATTTATGTTATACAACACAAATGACTTCGTAGATGTTTATTTATTTATACATATATATTGCCATATACATATATGATCATTACATATTGTTACAAATGCTAGTAGCTTAAAACAAATTGCCAGAACTCTCGCACAAATTTCTTCGGTAACATTTTCGGGTTACATCACGCAGACTATATCTCAATAGCAATCAGACAGTAATGTGCTGCCATCTAGGAGCTATCAAACTCAACTCGTTTTTCTTTTCAGACATTACAAAATGAATAATCGTTTGCAGAATTCAGCTAAACTTATCAGTAAAGTTATTCAAAGTCAGTATTAATATTTCTGTTGATAAAACAGTATATTGTAATATACACTCACATAAAGCTCAACTTCCTCACTGCACGTTGATAAATTGTGCTCTTTAGGTGTATGGAGAAAGACGTAGTGAGGACCATGCAATATGTTCTGTACAATTCCTTTCACTTGGCTAAATCAGTTGAGTGATTCTTGCAAAACATCGGACAGCATATTGGTCTAGAAAATTACTCGATAGTTCAGAAAGCAAAGGTTGCAATGCCCTTTCAACTCAGTTTTCTAACTCCTAGCCATCATCTTCAGTTGAACAAACTATTGATGTGCTACGTACTATATCTATTGTCACCAGCCATCCTAAACAGTATCATTCGAGAAGCTATTATTATCCGATACTGTATGTATATCTCTTGTAGTGAAATTCTGATTTAATAGCTCAGAAAGTAAGTGTCACAAAGTCCTTTAAGTCCAGCTGATTTCTCTATTAATAAACCTTCCTAACTACAGGAATCGAGTGGTAGTTGTACAATTTGTTGCATATATTTTATCTTACAATACCACTTGAAAGTTTCTAACGAAAATAACACTACTTTCGTTTAGTCAGTGGTTTTTTGACCAAATGACCATTCTAGTTACTGAATGATTGTGTTTAAATCCCAGCTATGGAAGCTGTTGCAGTAGCTCAAACAACTTTCAAAGTTGTCTCTCACCTCTAGATTCAGTACTCCTTCATCTGGCCAGGTAAGTACTCTTAAGTTTTCATCCTCACATCCTCGGTCAGAGTAGGCTTAAACAGAGTTCTCATCCTATGACTTGTTGGTATCTTTCTCTTATTACTGGTCAAGCCAGTTTACAAGAAGTTTGTCAGTAACATATGAACTTAGCTGGTTCGTGTGTACTATGCACTCTTGCACACCTCTTAATTGCTGTAATTCATATGTCAAAGAATCGACTTGTCAGAGCAGAATGTTAGGTCCTATCTAGCTAGAGCTGAAGTACTTCCTTGCTTCTGGCATGTGTCACATCTAGTTTACACACTGATACATTCATTCTCTCATAGTCTTATCATAACACCTCTTCTATCCTATGGCAGCCTTCCTTTGCTGGTGTCATGTAAATTTGTGCATATCAAAACACAGAGTTTAATCAATTCAAATGTTCTTGTGGTCATTGTAGGACATATGTTTTCAGGGGAGGACCATACATCACGTCTACAGGGAGCAAGCCTTCTAACTCAAACATTAGTGTGTTTGAGAAACAACCTGTTGATGTCTTCGCAGTTACATGGTATGCAACACAACTTATGATAATGTTCTTCCAGTCAGCTCAGTCGAGATTAACAAACTTAGCATGTATATGCTTGACAATCTGTATTACCCACTATACCAAATCATCAGGCTGCACGTCTTTGTCACATTCAACAACTTACACAATTCATTGAGCAACTGGCAGACGAAATTAGCTCCCAGATTCACGTAGATCTGTTCTGGTGCTACAAAACTGGACTGTTCTAACATATCAACCAATTGATAAGCCTTGTTTCACTTCATGAAGTAGTTGATGGCCATAAATATATAAAGGTAACCTCATTCTATCTCTGCAAATGCACCAGTGATATCCAGGGCTCTTATCTGTGGAACAATTATCAGCAGAAGTTTACCCTCTTTAGACTAACTATTTTACTGTTTGGCACATAGTGTACAGTGTCGACACCAGTACTGAATGCCTCAAATTGAATGTGGCTAATAAAACCACCACAGAGCATTAGCACAAGTGTCAATAACAACTTGGTACTCTCCTCTCTTTGTGTTCTGTAGACTCTAGAGAATCTCGTGCCTCAAAGCTTTGGAGACCACTAGCTGCAACACAAGCTGAGAGCCATGGTATGGTGGTTGTAACTTCGGTGAAGCACATTAATACCATAAATTAAATACATTCTTTATTCTGAGCAAGTCAGTCTTTACCTTGATGCATAGTAAGAAGCACCCGTGCTGGATCTGGGTCTTTAATTTGCTCTTTCCGGAGATCTCAAAGGGTTAATTGTAGCATACACTGATGGAATATCCTATTGTGTGGTTTGTCATTGTTCTGGCAGACATTGTTTTAAATCTCACATAATATTCAAGGAACAAACACAGTCTCACCACTGGTGAGGCAATCCATCGGCATCTCCATATTGTAGACATGAGCAATAAATCATACTCCTATAATGATGTTTAGCCATCATCCTTTCTAAACTTATTATTAAATTTAATGTTTACTTATTGGTAAAGGTGCTTCTAAACTAATTGTTAAAAACTAGCTGCTAACCCAATCCAAATTAGATAAAGAATAAATTGACACGTCTGAATGAAAACTTTTTTCTAGTTTATGTTTTTATTTAGTCGTGCCAAAGTTTCTCTTCTCACATCTTCCATAACAACCCTTACTCAGTACCTTATTACTAACTTAACTGCTATCTGAATAGTTGTAAAATGTGTTAATCTATTGTTACAGTAAACGATTCATAAAATGGTATTTAAATTTCATCAATGTCAATCTAACTTTTAAATCTTGTTTTAAGCGAACGAACGATATAGTGATAAGAAATGAATTAAAAACTATAATGATTTATTGCTTTCGTTGAACGTTGAGATATTAATGTTCGAGTTTCGTTATTACACGTTTCATCTTTGTTTAAGCTACTTTGTATAACTATAAAATGGGCTATTTTCTATTTCAGCCTTACTGTTGCTGTACGATGTTACCAGTAAAAACAGTTTTGATAACACCAGAGTAAGTTTTATCATTTGTTATACAACGAATAAGCATAGCTGATATTAGTGCTACTTTACCCTCAACAGAAGTAGGCCTAGCTATCGTTAGGTCTAGACTCTGGAGCAGAGGTTCCCAAACTTTTTAGAATCGCGACCCACTATTCATGACAACAGCTTATGGCGACCCACTCAAATTTACTGGGCAAAAACATATGAAAGAATATAAAAAATATTATTTATCCCATTTCTAAGTACTTGGAATCATACTTTCTCACCACTTTTCTTCGTTTTGACTGACCTGACTTTTCTTCGTTTTGATTCACTGAAGACTCATTGTCATCAACTTCAACTGACTTCTTTAATCATTTATCCATTACAAGAAGGGCTGAGTAAATTCGAAAAAAAAATCGGATTCAAAATCTGAAGTATAACAGACAATTTCGACTTGCCACAATTAAAACATTGGTTGGCGTAGGATCACGCGCATGCCAAAACGTTTCACACCGTCTATTTCAGTCATTTCATTGGCTGACACGACGCACGCGCGACTGCCTCGTGAAGCCTCGAAGCAGTTATCGTCTCGCTCAGCGTTGTACCGGTTTTATCAGTTGATTGCAGAATTTTAACATTTGATTGCGGAATCTGAACAATGGATTGTAGATTTCTATCATTTGAATGCAGATACCTAACTTTTGATTGCAGAATTTTTAACTTATCGATATCTATAGTTTTTTATATTTCTAGGTATTCTTTGATTATATGTAGATACAATGCGCCCCATTGTTCAGATTCTGCAATCAAATGTTAAAATTCTGCAATCAACTGATAAAACCGGTACAACGCTGAGCGAGACGATAACTGCTTCGAGGCTTCACGAGGCAGTCGCGCGTGCGTCGTGTCAGCCAATGAAATGACTGG
>NW_013674578.1:16301-24838 GCF_000517525.1 Limulus polyphemus
GTTTAAGAAAGGACTTGTATCGCTGAAGTTCCTCGGAAAGAATTTATACCAGAAATTAACAAACGACCAGATACGTAACAATACGATAAACATTCCTGATTTCAGACAATATACTTATGGGGCTCTGAGCCAAATATTTTGTTTTTGTGCCTTGGGGCCCCCAGTAATCTAATCCGGCACTGATTCAATAGTGATTATTTCAGTGAAACTTTAGGCTGAGTGAACATAGTAGGTTTGAAAAGGTTAATAAACTTTTCAAAAACAAAAGGGAATTCTCAATAGCCGCGTCACCTGAAATTCTTTTAGGTAGGATTAGAGTAAATTAATCTATGAGACCTTGGACGTGGTCAGATATACCAATATAAAGGGTTTGACCTCCTGAGTCCAAAACTGTAATTAGATCTAAAATCGGTCAAGAGAAGATGGACCTATGAACCAAACGTTTGTACTCATTCTGTGAGCCGCTATGCCACGGCTAGTAAAAGGAGACGACGTTTCGACTTCTATAATGAGGCCTTCAATGTAGAATCTAAAATGTCGTCTCCTTTTCTTTCAACAGGCAGTTGCAGTCAATTAAAGCTCTCAAACCTAATACTGATTTATTTGTGTTTTCATGACAATGTATGTGACAAGTCGTGAAAGTACAGTTTTTATATATTCTATAAGAAAATATGTATTTTGTTTACAGTTTTGGACTCTGGAAATCAAACCCTTTATATTGATGTATTAGACCACGCCTAAGGTCTCGTAGATTAATTTACTCTAATACTGCTTACAATAATGCCAAGTGTCGCGGCTATTTAGAGTTCTCTTTTGTTTAAGTTGAAACGTGTATGACTGGATATAAGTTTCATGTAAGAAATTGAAAAGGAATAATTACGAAATATTTTAACTTCATGTAATAGTGTACGATATATTTTATTATTTTACCTTGTTGCCCGGCATTGCCAGGAGGTTAGGGCGCTCGACTACGGGTTCGAATACCCGTCCCATCAAACATGCTCGCCCTTTTAGCTGTGAGTCCGTTATAATATTACGGTCAATCCCACTATTCGATGGTAAAAGAGTAGCCCAAGAGTTGGCGGTGGGTGGTGGTGATGACTAGCTGCCTACCCTCTAATCTTTCACTGCTAAATTAGGGACGGCTAGCGCAGATAGCCCTCGTGTAGCTTTGCGCGAAATTCATAACAAACTGAAAACAATTATTCTAAATAGTGAGTTTTTAATTTCGTTACATTGCCCGAACATTTTGTTTTGTTTGGCAAAGCCACATTGGGCTATCTTGGACGTGCACCGCGATGAATCGAACCCCGAATTTTAGCATTGTAGGTCTGTAAACTTACCGCCGTCTCACTTGGAAACACTGTTCATTCTTATTACGCACCCCAGTGGCACAACGGTATGTCTGCGGACTTACAATGCTAGAAACCGGGTTTCGATACCCGTGGTGGGCAGAGCACAGATAGCCCTTGTGTAGCTTTGTGCATAATTAGAAACAAAGTTAATTTAAATCAATGTTAAATGTCAAACACCTTATGAAGCACGTTGAGTGTGGTTATAAATATTTAACAAAGAGGATAATGTTTTATTTCAGTCGTTTACTCAGTGATTTTTGTTACCAAGGCTTTGTCACCAGGGGCTTTAATATTCTATGTGAAAAAGTAGCTTAACACCACTTAAAGATAATTGAAATGGAATTTTCAACCTGAATGGCGCTTAAGCGCACGTGGATTAAAGGCAACATCAGAGACCCCTAGGGTTCAAGTATAGCCGTCCCTAATATTGAACTACAAACCAGACTGAAGGGAGTCAATCAGCATTACCCGCCGCCACCGGAGCTTTGGTCTGTTCTTTGAACCCAATAACAGGATTGACTTTCCACAGCTGAGAGTGCTAAGCCTATTCAGCAGCATTACGTCTAGAATCCCGAACCTTTCTACCTACAGCTCGACACTTTAACCATTAAGTCATGTTCGGCCCAAGGATAATTGAAAAGTTATCAATACAATACTAAAGTCTAAACCTGAATTCTTTAACTTGTACTAATACAAAGTTAGTAATTATTAAACTGAATACAAGTGAATGCTGTTAATTAAACTTATTTTTAGTGATTGTTCGTATTCAACTGTAGTAGTTAAATGTTTCAAATGTCTTTGAGCAGGCTTGGCTGGGAGAAATCAGTGAATACGCTCATGATGACGTAGTAATTATGTTGATAGGCAACAAGGCGGACATGAAGGAAGAACGTCAAGTAAAGTATGAGGATGGAGAAAGACTGGCTGCGGTAAAATTTATTTTTTTCCCTCATACCATATAATATGAATACTTAGACTCTTGACATTTTTGCGGCATAAATATTATAGATAGTTTTATTACTCAGATACTTTTGATTGCATTTAATTTATGTTACACATGCATACGTTCACGTATTTTACAGGAGTATGAAGTGGCTTTCATGGAGACGAGTGCAAAATCGGGTATGAACGTGGAACTTGCTTTTCAAGCCGTTGCTAGGTAACAACTTTCGATTGTCGCCGTTATTAGCCTTATTGAAAGTTAGGTTATTTGTAGAAGTAACTGATGTTAACCGTTACAACAATATCTCAGTGTCACAACGTTTGTCTATAATTCTACATAACTAACAGATAAATTAATTGCAAAAAAATGTATATTTCTTAATTTTTATCACAAAACCTGGTAACAAACTACTATTAACAATTTAGATTTAATTATAAAACTTGAGTTTTTTTATGTGTTGTGACAGCCATTATTAATTATTGGTCATAATGAAGTAATTTACAAAATGTTCACTATTTACGTATAACGTTAGTGTTTTATATACACGTATATATTATTATGGTTTTCCTACACACAAACAAAACAATCCTATACTACCCCAGATCTTTCTTGTTGTTGTTTCATTTTCTTACTGTTGCCTGGCGGCTTCACCAGGAACATAATTTTTTGTGATTAAGCACGATGAAGCCGCCAGGAGAAACAATGAATAATACATGAAACAAAATTCACCGTTTAGTAACAAATATAACTATAATATTGTGTTATAGAATATTTAATACGATTACATTATTATTGTATCTTTTTATAATTAAAGAGAACTGAAATATCGAAAAATGAGAAATCCTGACGACCCGAAGTTCAGCGTAACAGAATATGTCAAACATGAAAGTCAAAAAAATGCCAGCGGCTGTTGCAGCTAAGGCTGAACAAAACAGTGCCACCTAGTGGTGACAAATGGCTTCCAGTGACGTGGGCGCCTGAGAAACTGCTATGTTGTGTAAATGAATGTTGTTAATTATAGTTGTGTTCTGTATATCTGAAAATGGACAATTATGTAATCCCCAACACGTCTCTCATCACAAAGTACAAAGAAATGTAAAAAGACTGAAATCCTGTACTTTACCATTAAAAACTCGTCAGATGAGACTTTTGAAACTAGAAGCCGTATATGTTCTCTTTATTGTGGCCTTTAAAATCCTTCAAGGATTCTAGTTAGGCTTTGCTGATGAGAAGAAGGTCCTTGTAGTGAGCTCGTCAGAAAAAATATTCTGGATTCTAATCTAACAGCTTTTCTGTGTTTGTTGTATTTTACGTCTCTTTAAGACTATATATAATGTTGTCATGACAACAAAAAGTAAGTGTTTGTTTGAAAAACGTACTAATTGATAGTGTACAGTTTCAAAGTTAATGTTGAAATGGGTAGTAAATGAGTTTTCGATCTATTTCTTTGTATCCTCAAATACGCGTCGTCTACTCACCAAAAAGGTTCCCCATTTCAACAACAACTTTCAATAGAAATTAAAACTCTCCGCTGCTTAAAACGCCACTTCACAAACTAATATACGTGAAAGGATAAATAAAGAATTAATGAAATATACATTATAATTTCTGAAATGCTTGACCCACTAAAACTTAAGTTTTTAATTCTTTATCTTAGATAAAAATTCATACAACTGGATATTATAATACAGTGGAGGGTAGGGAAAATTAGTGCTGCTTTACCCATTAGTTACGGTTTGTTTTAATTGTTATATTTGTGTTTGTTTGTTCTTGTTTTTTCCGCAATCTTAGGTGACATTTTTAGATTATACTTCGATATAATATTTTGTTACACATACACACATATATATATATTGAAAAGTATAGATTTTACACTGTTTATAAACTACCCACCGTGGCGGCGCCAGCACTCCAAATTTGTGGGGAGGGGGCAAGTAGGGGACAAGCCAAAATTTTGTGGGACAAAATAAGACATCTTGTACTCACGTGTACTTTTAAAGGGACTCGTTATTCCCCCCATATTTTAGCGTGCTAAATTAGATTGAGCCAACGTTGGGCTTCAATATATACTTTATATTGAGCTTTGAAACCCCCAAATTACTCGCAGATCTTGGAAAGGACCAGAAGGTTTTTGACCATTGTAGCGTATCTAGCAATGTTTTGGGGGAGGGATAACAAGTCCCTTTAAAAGTTAATTGAGAAATAATGATCTTTTGAGCATTATTTAATTACATAAATAATTATTTAGTGCAATAGTACCATTAGTATATAAAAGTAGGGTTAACGGGAATACCTGTTATTGTAGGATATATTTGGTTGACTTCTAGTATACAAGAAAAATAACAACACGTAAAACGGTTGTGCGCGTGCGAACGTATTTTCTTGTTATAAACATTACATTTGCTCTATGTATGTAGGATTGAATTGGCGGGGGGGGGGGGTCGAAAAGAAAATTTTGAGTGGGCAAATACCCCGCCACTGATTACTCAGTATAGGAAATATGACGTTCGGCTCTCTTTTCTAGTTCTAGCAAACATAAAGCTGGATAAGAACTGTTTATGAGATTGAAATGGGACTAAAACATTTCATAGTTCAGTCTCAGTCGCCATGAAATTATTCTCAGGTAAATTGGTGGAGATCTGTTTCTGTAAACTTGTAGTTAAATTTATACTCTCGATCCCAGGTCTAATATAATACAGTCATAAAAAATAAACGGTAAAATACGTAGAATTACGTCTTTAATTTTTAAACGGACGTCACCACGTTGTGTTATGTATATTTTGCATTTCTCTTCGGAAAAAAAAGAATAGTAAGACCATCGAAAATGTTTACGCGGTGTAAAATTTGAAGATTTCTGTTCGTGTGGAGCTGTTTCTAAACTAGTGAACATGTTATGTACTACATTCTGTAACACACTAGTGAATGTACCCGCGTTTCAAGTGCCATTTATTTCATTGGCTTCGCGGAAAAAGCGAGCCGTCGTTCATGTAGGTCTATTGAATACTGGCTGTCAGCAAGGGTACCTGTACTACGCACTATTTAAACGTCATTTTCGTTTGCCGGCGGTTTCACATTGTAAAAAATGAAATAGTTTTGTGACGTCTGGACGCCAAAGTCGAACTGCTCATCTGATTGCTTCTCCATTTAAACCCGATCTTCGGTAGCGTCTACCAGAGTTCTTCTACCAAACTTCATCGAAATTGGTCAGGCGGTGTTGACAACAACATGTGACGTCAAGACGTCAAAAAGACGGGCGACTCTGCTTTATACATATATGTATTATTAACCTTCAATTGATGAAGCGTGGTCTGTGTTAGAGCAGACAATATGATGAAACAGATGTGGTTAAGACTAATGTATTAGCCTCAGTGTTAGTAGTGCACAGTTTGTTCATGTATTCTAAACAAACTTCATAATCGATGTTGCTAGGTAACGGTGTTTTTGTTTTGTTGGTCTTTTTTTTTGCCATTAACTATATTTTAATCTAAGCAATTAACAGCTATATCATACCTGTAATGTTTGGGAATACTTACCCCAAGAAAAACAGATGTTAAGGTTTTGAATTTATCTCCGTATCCGAATAACTAGTAGCTATGTTAACATTTACACTTGCATATTTTTTGATCAGTTCTAACAATTCTAGAAGAAAACCGAATAAACTTTGACTCTGAATCATAAACGGGAAAAATGGGCTAAAAGGTTCTTGATATTCTCAAGTATATTTTTATCAATATTTTATAAAGTTTAGTAATATCGAAAGAGTCACAGTTGTCAGCAAAATGAGTTTCTGTGATAAATGCTTGTTTCTATGAGATTAGAAATTAACACACGCTGTTTGTTGTTTGATAATGTCATATCAAAGGATATCATGTTAAATCATTCTGACCATAGGATATATAGTTAAAAAGTTTTTATATCTTTACGCCATCTATTGGTATTGAAACATAATAGTTTAATTATTTAATGTTTTAGATGGTATGTGCATACTCAGGCGTTTCTTTATAACACAAACTTCTAAATTATTGCATTAATGGGTAATATTGATAATTAATTAAATAGAATCAGCTACAAAAGGTAACACCCGCATATGAAATACTTAACTGTAAAACTTGTACCCCCTTTTACCAAATTGTTCATAATTTCCATCATTTGTCTAGTTCAATCAGTTGGTTATGGATAGTTTACACTTTCATATTTTGTGGTACCTATTTATTTTAATAGCCCACAGTTTACCCTTTTTATCGATTTAGACACTGAATCTCTGGCTTTTGTGTTACTAAATTGTTCTAAAGTTTGTTTCATTTTCTTGGTGAGCTTATAACATTTGTTTGGAAAAAATATGATCGCGAACATTATATTCTTACGACATGGCTGAACGTTAAGTACAATATATATAAATGTTTACATGTTTTTCGTCTTTATTCTATATAAGGAAATTTAAATTATAGTAATTATTACTGAAATCAAGTATTTTTACTTTTCTTGATATTGCTGGTTACACTAATGGCCGACAAGTGTCGTGATTAGTAATCCAAGTACAGCGATTTAAAAATCTCTATTTTGTGATTGTATCGGGAACTAGTACCCTTAAATAACTTTAAATTGTACTTGATATTTATTCTGTGATTGTGTCGAATAAATGTGTACCTTTACGATGACCTTGCATGATAAGTTGAGAGAAATGTTAGTATAAATTTCATATTTTATAGGTAGTTGTCTATAGAGAATAATCAGGCTTAACGTGGCCAATAGTGACTTTACCACTCACGAAGCATCACGACAAACCATAACACTAGTGCGTCACCATATTATTGAAGAACGTCATACGATTGGTTGTAATTTAGCCTAAGAATGTTAAAAGTTACAAAGTTGGGAACATATAGTATTTAATTGGAATTATTAAAAGCTTGTGTTTCATGATGACACAATTGTTATATTCTTGTTTTCTGTATTTGAAATTTAAAAAGTAGAATTTGTATATGAATGAGTTCCAATAAATAATCAAGTTGTGAATAAACATATCTAATGTTTCACTAATGGCTGTGTTTCAACATTTGAAAACTATTTTTTCACCATGCAACGTTAACAGTATCGTAATTTAGAACAAAAAAATACAGGATAGCCCAAACTTATCATTCCTATTTTAAAATTTAATAGTTAACTAACTAAGGAAATACATCTATGCAGTTTCAACATATTGTATATCACCTCAAACGTTTTTTATTGTCATGTTTTTTTGTCTTTTGTTGTTGTTTGCACTTCAGTGAGTTGTGTTACCCCGTAAATGGCAATCATGCAAAAATAGACTCGATGTGTCGTTTGGCTTGCAGAGACGAAAGTTAGTGACTGTGGTGCCGTGTAGTTACAGATACCAGTACAGGAAAGAAGTATGGGGGTATGTTAAGGATATCGTGTTCGCCCACCTATAGAAAACATCGCGGAATTATAGACCAGGATAACACACGCCATCGCCACGAACGTGGACTGAAATCGAATATCGGTTAGGCGTTCTTAGAGCCACTAATAGTGCACGCGTAGAAGTCTACTTGCATGTCAATAAATACTGTTTGAGTTTGGCTACAGTATGTTGAAAACTACATGGTTATATTTCTTTAGTCATTTAATTATTAAATTTTAAAATAGGAATGACAATTTTGGACCACCCTGTATATATACATAATTATAAAAACGTTTAATTGAAGTTTTAGTATTTCCACACACACAATCTAAAAATTATGACAACCATTCTTCATTTTATACTCTATAGGACACCACCAGTCACAAAAAATAATCATATTTTTCTGTTAGTTCAATGCCATAAAAAATACTACTATTACGTCTCTGGTCGTTAGTTAATTTCCCGTATAGTTTCTTTCCGATGAAACTTTAGCGACACAAGTCCATTCTTAAATAAAACTGGTTTATTCTTTCTGAATACAACTTTGCTCGACTCAATCGTCAGTCTCTCTCTGTCTGCAGTTCAATTACATTGTTGCCGTCAGTTCTTGGCGGTCTTATATTCAAGAATACCGTACATCTAGTAACCACTCGAGGCTTCAAGAAGGGACATGAATTTTCTAGAAGCGCATGACGTGTTACTAGCGTCACATGACCTCCAATGTCGTAACACTGCCCCTTCCTTAGTGTTGTTCGTCCCGAACAATAGCCACTTGCATTAAACCAATAAATAACTAACAATAACTTAATTAAATGTATAGAATTTATAAACACAAAATTAA
>NW_013674578.1:25838-28687 GCF_000517525.1 Limulus polyphemus
CTAGTTATTGCTGTCTTTTTTTTTTTTGCTATTTAGGTAGCCATTTTCTTTTATTGTTGCTGCAAAATTAAATAAAGTAATGTATAAATAAATTAAAATACACATAGGAAACCTTGTTAAAAGTGAACTGAATGAGTAAAATGATTGCAAAGCATCCAACCATCACCCAGATATCCTTGATTGAAGTCGATTGAAGTCTGCTGTCAATACAATGACACTAAGAAATTAATTCACAATACAGTTCAGTATAGAGATCATAGGTTAGCACTTAATTAAATGGTTAATTTAATAAAAAAATAAAGGAACATTTTTTTAAATGTTATCACTTTTGGTCATGTGATAACAAAATAAGAAAATTGGAATACGAAAAAATATTTTATTAACAAATTCAAAACCTTCTTGATAATAAAATTAAAGAGAGAGTGAGTGAAGTAATGTTTCCCGCTTTTTTTTCAAGGAAATATATTGTTACGTCTCTGACCGTTATTTAATTTTCCGTAAAAATTCTTTCCGAAGAAACTTTAGCGATACGAGTCCTTTCTTAAATAAAACTGGTTTATTCCTTCTGAATACAACTTTGCAATACACTTAATTTCCACAGTCACGCTATAACAAACGCTATAATTCACAACTAACGACTCACGTGCTCGACTCAATTGTCAATCTCTATCTCTGTCTGCAATATAATTAGATTGTTGCCGTCACTTCTTGGCAGTCTTATACACAAGAATATCGAAAATCTAGTAAACACTCGAGGTTTCACGAAGGGAAAAGATTTTTCTAGAAGTTCATGACGTATTACTAGCGTCACGTGACTTCAGCTGTCGTAACACTGCCCCTTCCTTAGCATTGTTCGTCCCGAACAATAGCCACTTACATTAAACCAATAAACAATTAACAATAACTTAATTAAATGTACAGAATTTACAAACAAAATTAAAATTCAACAAAGTCTCTTAATTTTAAGGGACGTATCTTCTTCCGTACTGGTCTCCGTCTCGTTGGCTTCTGCTTCATGTGGGGTTCATCTGCTTCATCAGGAAATGTCCTATCATCAGTAACAGTCACATCAGTGGTAGTAACTTTATCAAGGGCTTCACTGTTTCTCTTCTCAAAACTGAGTAGAGTTTCTTCTTTGACAGTGGCTTTTTCAGGTGATAAGTCTTCAGCAGTGTCATTTGTCCTGTTGTTCACCTCAACCCAACTGAAATCTCCTGGACCGTGATAACGCCAAAGCCTGTTGGCATGGTCCACCTTTGGCTTACCTCGCCGACCACATTTTATCCGGAAAGTCACGTCTGAAAGGCGATCCACTATGTCATATGGGCCTTCCCATGGAGAAGACAACTTAGGAGACTTCTCTTTGGTATTCCTGGGATTATACAACCACACCTTGTCTCCTGGTTATCATAAGATAACTTCATCGAATCAGCAGACGTTTTCAAGTTTGAACGCACTTAATGGTGAATATCATCCATCCTTTCCAATAACACTTTCACAAACTCTGACACATTCTCAAGCAACTCTTCATAAGGTGGGCGTCCTGTTAACAGATCCACTGGCAACCGAAGTTCCCTGCCAAACATCAACTTTGCTGGAGTGTATCCAGTGGCTTCATGCTCTGCTGTCCTATAGGCCATCAACAGTGGAAGGAGTAAGACATCCCAGTCATCTTGGCAACTATTACAAAACTTTGCCAATTCCTGTCCCAGTGTCCATTTGTACTTTTCTACCATCCTATCGGACTGTGGGTGAAGTGGCATTGTCCTGGTCTTTTGGATGCCAAACAACTTGCAGCATTCTTGGAACACAGCTGATTCAAAGTTATGGCCTTGACCAGAATGCAGTTCGTATGGCATACCAAATCTGAAGAAGAAATCACTAATAGCCGAGGCTACAGTTGTAGCTTCCTGATTTGGTATTGCATATGCCTCAGGCCACTTGGTGAAATAGTCCATCACCACACAAATGTACTTGTTTCCAGCACGAGTTTGGGGCAGAGGACCAGCAATGTCAATGGCTACTCTTTCCATTGGCGCGCCAACTTGATATACCTTCATTGGAGCATGTCCCTTATGCTTGGGTCCCCTTTCAGCACAATATGTACTGCATGTCCTGCACCATTCTTTCCCATCTCCGGAGAAGAATACCATCTTCAAGCTTCAACTGGTCCCATTGTGCCCAATAGTTGTTTGTCACAGGGCTTAGACTAGACAACTTCTCCCAAGCAGGGTGCAAAACACTTGCTTTTAGAAAATCAATTATTGGCTTCAGATCTTGATTTTTCTCCTGTTCTGCTTTGATATCTATATTTGGTTCCACTTCACCATCACCAACTCCTTCAGTCACTTTGAGTTCAGCTTGATGGCACCTAGTTAGTTCAACCTCTCTTTTGCAGCAATATCTGCAGTCATTTTTGCAGGGTCTTCTGCTCAGTCCATCAGCATTATCATGAGATTTTCCTTCTCTATATTCAATATTATAATTATACTGGTCTATTTTTCCGATCCAACGTGCTAATTGAGGAGTGTTGTCTCAGAAAGTGGGCGAAAACGAACATGTGGTGGCCTACTTCAGTAGGGTCCTGAGTACACCAGAGAGGAACTACTGTGTAACATGGAGGGAACTATTTGCTATAGTAAAGCATCTGACATATTTCCATCCTTACCTCTATGGTGCAAGGTTTACCATTTCGACAGACCATGCTGCATTACGATGGTTAAGATCATTAAAGAACCCAGATGGACCCAATTCCGACATTACTAGCATCACAATCCAGTATGTACGGCAATGAGGGATCTGGAAGCTTTAAAAGTGGAGTGGAGGCCAATTTTTCTTTCAATGTCTTG
>NW_013674579.1:0-3151 GCF_000517525.1 Limulus polyphemus
TGGTGATCAAGTTACTGCTATAGTTATTGTTGGTAAGTTTAATGGTGATCAAGCTACTGGTACACATATAGTTGGTAAGTTTAATGGTGATCAAGCTACTGGTACAGATATAGTTGGTAAGTTTAGTGGTGATCAAGCTACTGGTATAGTTAGAGTTGGTAAGATTAGTGGTGATCAAGCTACTGGTACAGATATAGTTGGTAAGTTTAGTGGTGATCAAGCTACGGATATAAGATTATATAAACCCTATAACCCGAGCGCTTTCGAAAGGTGGACCTTTCTTCTTCAGGGTCTAACTGGGAATGGTGGTGTAATCGAATGAGTGATATATATATAAAGGGAGTTTAGTGACGTCATGAAGGTCATCCGGTTTTCCAGCAAATGTTTAGAATATTTTTCGATATATATATATATACATATATATAAAGATCTCATTACATATATATATATATATACATATATATATAGTGTAATTATTTTTGTTGTTTGTTTGTTGTTAGGCATAAAGCTATACAATGGGTCATCTGTGCTGTGCCAACTACGGGTATTGAAACCCGATCTTTTAGCATTATAACGCCACCGACTTACTGCTGAGCCATTGGGGGAAAATATTTTTATTAACTACTTCATTTGCCAATACTTGAGTATTAATAGTTCTATAAAATATCAGATATGTTTGTGTGTTTTACATAAAATGCATTAGATCATATTTATGAAAGTTCGCTTTTCCAGCATATTGATTATCTTTAAGATACACCAACACATATCAAGATAAAGATTATCTAAGGATATTAGTTAATAGACAGAGATTTTCATCGTAGTTAATGATCTACGATGATTTGTAAAACATAAACTGCATGACTTATCTAAGAAAGTAGTCTTTCAGCAATAAGTTTCAGACATGCAATACTAAAACCCGGGGTTTGATTCCACGCGGTGGACAAAACGAAATTAGCTCATTGTGTAACTTTGCTTTAATAAAACAACAACCATAACAACAATAACGAATAGTGTATTACTGGTATTCTGAACTTTCTAAACTCTCATGACGATAACAGCAACAATTAGAGATATGGTCTTGGACAGGACATCAGTGTTGTTCAGGAACTAAATAGTAGATTATCGTGAATTATGTATCACTATGTTACAGATGCATGTATTAGTCTATTTTGTTCTTCCTCTGATTTTTGTTACATCTATTTTAATTGGCATACTTTGATATATTAGGGATTTTATTATACATCTGTAATATGTGGAACATCGATTGAATGAGTTCGTGAAGAAATGTTTATAAGTTCCAAATACTTAACTAATATTACCATTCACAATTTTCTCACAAATTTAGTACTGCATGTGAGGTCTCTCGTGGATCTTTCATGATCTTAAGGATTCCAAAGATCCAGTGGTTAAAAACAGAACCTGATGTCAGGTCCAGCAATAGGTGAACAGCTGAAAAAGCAGTGAATAAAGCAGAGTCAAGATGGAGCTTCTTAAATAAGGAGCCAAGGATGGGCAAGTCATAACAACAGAAAATAAAGAGCTGGTTTCTCAGGAAATTCGAGAAGTAGAAGAAGATAAGAGACTAGCCACAGCTTTTGGACAGGTCAAGCAAGATGCATGGATCAGATTAATAATTCTAGAACAACGGAACGTGTCATGGAATGTATTGGAAAAGATGGAACATTCTGAAATTTCATTTCTATGGACATCCACTTATGATTTGCTCCTCACAGACAGTTGAAGACCGTATACAGACGATTAACGTAGCAGGCTAAAGACAGTTCATTACTTTCGTTAAAGATGGCTTTGGGCCAGGAAGCTTCAGCAGAAGCTCACCAAGAAGTAGCATACTCTTCATCGCAAATGATTGAAAGGTAATAATAGACCTCAAAGGTGAATGAAACTTTCCAGCTGAGATAGTGGTCACAAGTCTGAGGTCAGATATTATCATTTGGTCAACTAGTGGAAGCGTGGTGAGTTGATAATATCCTGGGAAGACAATATCCAAGAAGCGCGTAAACAGAATTTGTTTAATAAGGGGAGCTTAGAAGTGAATGTGAAAACAAAGGCCAGACAGGTTGAGGTTGGCTGTCGAGGCTTTACAATAACATATTTACACAAGTGGCTCTGTGGTCTGGGATTTAGTGAAAGGGGATCGCTCTTTGTGAATGTAGCTAAAGCATCTAAATCAGATTTGTCGTAGATTCGGGCGAAGTATCTTCAGAAGAGTAGACAGATTGCAGAGTAGCGAACCCATCTGATAATAATCTGGGCAGTGTGAGCCTACTAGTGAGAGGTGGCTTAAAAAAGTTTGCTGGCCCACCACCCTGAGGGAATATTGAGCTGTAAGAGTCCAAAACTTCCATGAACAGATAGCACTCAGCTTATGATGCCACTGGTGTGAGCACTGGATGTATTAAATATTTGAAGCCTTTATCTAGTGTAGTTCGCTGTTCTTCCTGTGGTTTTATGTTACGTTATGATCGTGTTAACAATACCATAATATCGTGTGTTATATGTTAGAGACTTGTTGTGTGACATGTAAATATCAATACCATAATATTGTGTTATATTTTAAAAAGGCCTGTTGTGTTACATTTAGATAGGAACGACAGTAACCAATAAAACGTTAGTAATAAAAGTGAATTTCAAGTACACTTTCTTGTTTAATGAATTATTATTATTTAGATAAAATAAATTCGCATTAAAACATAATTATATGTTTACTGCTATAAATATCGAGATGAAATGAGTTTATGAAACTGAATTTTATTTCCCACTTTTCATTGTATATGTTAAAGATGTTTTTGAGCCAGAAGAAGTGTTAACCAAAAAATATTTTTATACACTATGAAATATTTCCATCACAGTTATATTGTTATCACGTCACATTATTACGTTCCCATGTTGTTGTTTTTTTTGCACTGAATGGTTTCTATAGAAACAGGATAAGTATATCATAAATACGTCCTGAACCATTGAACTTTTCGAGTATGTCAGATTTTAACTTCCAATAACGTAGAACTTGGGTAACAAAATCCAGTAAGGTAAACGTAAAACAAAAACACTGACTTTTCTGTCTAATTGAAACTAATACTAAAGTTAGTAAAAAATAGGTAACATTTAGAAATAAAAAAAAAAAAAAAAAAAA
>NW_013674579.1:3266-7280 GCF_000517525.1 Limulus polyphemus
GATCACTTTATTGTTTTCTCTTTCCGTTAACTGGCCCGGCGTGGCCAAGTGGTTATGGCGCTCCACTCACAATCTGAGGGTCGCGGGTTCGAATCCCCGTCACACCAAACATGCTCGCCCTTTCAGCCGTGGGGGCGTTATAATGTGACGGTCAATCCCACTATTCGTTGGTAAAAGAGTAGCCCAATATTTGGCGGTGGGTGGTGATGACTAGCTGCCTTCCCTCTAGTCTTATACTGCTAAATTAGGGACGGCTAGCGCAGATAGCCCTCGTGTAGCTTTGCGCGAAATTCAAAACAAACAAACAATACTTTAGTTAATATTAGCTTGTCGTTAATATCTGTCTTATTTAGTTAGTATGGTGTTTGAATACCAAACATGGGGTATTCGTATTCAAATGCATTCTAATACAGCTTTGGGAGTATTCTTACTTGTATTCGAATACTTGGGTAGGGAAAATTAAAGTATTCGTATGCGAAGTCAATGGCATATTATTTGTATTCGCTGAATGATTTAGTGAATACTTAATACTGTCAGAGTAAATGTCAACTTTTGTACTCATCAAATATGTACATTGTCATTATTTCATATGCAACACGTTAATTTCTCTTTCAGTACAGAAAACAAATATAATACGTCATTTGATTCATGAAAACCTTGGCTTTTATTGGTTATAAATAATATTAGGGAGAACCATTGACAAATTCTGAAAGAGAGGATGTGACAGGTGGGCGTGGCTAGAGGGGTCTGATTTTCTATTTGAAGGCTCTGTAACCAAACAAAATTGAAGGATATGAAAAGTATGCGATGACAATATTATAATAAGTAATTTACGTTAAATTTCATATTTCTTGGAGGGTTTGTAAATAAATTAGAGAAGAGGGGATGCCTAGAGAAAAAAGTCACATTTCTCACACTAGGGGAAATTCAGGATTATATTTTAACATTTGCTTTATACAATTAAGAACTTAATCTTATATACTATTAAAATATGCATTAGTAACTACGATTTTATGCTATACTAATTGGTATAACATGAACAAAAAGTAATTTAATTAAATTTTGAATATAACTTATGAAAAACATCGTGACATGCGCAGTAAAGGATGCCCACCGTGGCGAGAAGGTTAAATCAGGTCAGTACTCTACAACCTCCTTAAACATGTTTGTACTACATGGTTATTAATCCATTCAATTCACTTGAGAGAATTTTAGATGACAACTAAACTGTCTTCAGTGGTACATGAACAATTCATACTCCCTACTGTTAGATCTGATGACTACTAAACTGTCTTCAGTGGTACATGAACACTTCATACTCCCTACTGATAGATCTGGTCACATCAAGTAAAAGTGTAAATATTGTAAGTGGTGTATTTCTATGTTCTATATTGTATAACTGAGATACGCTTATGTATTTCTAACGTAATCCTGAGGCAGAGCTACAGAAGTCTACATCTGGCTCTGGTACTTCTGCCCAAGTGCAGCAGCCTACAATAGTAGCATACTGTACAGAATCAACTAAATATAAATCAATAGACAATTTATTAAAATTTCTTCCTGAATTTGACCCTTGCTTTTCCCACACGCTACAGCTCGTGGTCAGGGGTGGCATGGAAAAAGCTGGACCACTGCTGAAAGTAATCTCCAAAGCATCAGCCATCGTGTCCTACATTCGAAAATCAATGCAAGCAACTGATCTACTTGAGGGCGAGGCCAGAGTTCAGTCGGTAACACCAACACGATGGAAATCAGAAATTAAGATGATTAAGTCTTCATTGAAGATTCCCCAAGAGAAGGTAAATAATCTAGATACTGGTACATCGAAACTTAATTTTCATAATCAAACTGTGTTTGTAGATTTGGTGACAATACTGCCACTTTTGAAGAGGTTACAGATTTCGCCCAGAGTTAGATCATTGTTATGTAGTGCTAAGTGTTCATGGGCTGATGAATGATACTGACAACATACAGTCCAGGTATAATTTCAGTCTTGTCTCTGCACTGAAGAAACCTGTTCACGCCCTGCTGACTCAGTATGAACAACGAAATGTCTTCTGCTTGGCTGCGGTATTGGATCCCAGGTTTAAACTTGACCAGTGTTTCACTACATCCATGGTCTATGCATCCAATTGAATCCTCCTGCAGCAAGAAGTCAAGAGAGTTTCTTCAACAAATAATCCTACAACCATGGAACAAAAGAGGATTATAAATCCCCTTCTTGCAACAGAAGTTAAATCTTTAGTTTCTTTGATGCCTCCAAGAAACCAGCCACCTCATCTTCAGAAGATACACAGACCAACCTTCATGGTCCTTGCATTCCTGAAGAAAGCAACCCTCCAGATTAATGGAAGATCTATGAAAAAACAACAACAACTAATGATAGCATATTTTTTATTTATCGTACACTAGATAAGTCTAAGTACTCTTCTAGACAGCTTAGCCTGTTGTGTGATCATTAGCCGATCAAGTGATATGTCCACTTTTATCCTTATCTTGTTTGTTTCCCTTTTTCAAGTTAAGTGGCCAGCCATATATATAGCTTTTTTATTTAGGGATGTTTTTTCTAATACTTGTTTGTTAACTTTTTTATAATATGGCATGCGTGGGTTACTATGTTATAGAGTGTATTCGAAAGCTTTATATATTTTGCATAGAATAATAATAAAATATTACAACTTTTGTAGATGATCCTGTGCTAACTACTTAACATGGATATGCAGTCGAAGATCGTGAAGACTGTTTTGCTCTATCAAATGATGATAAAATTATAGTTACTGCAAGAACTAGGTGGGTGCTAGGCCCGTTGAAGGAAGATGATGATGATGAACGAAAATAAGAAATCTCGGTTTTGGTTATTCGCTGATTTTCGGCTTTGGGACGACGTTCTGGATAGCTGAAAAGCGGCATATACACCGAAGATAGAACGACTATGCCAGGTTGCTCTTCATATTTAGCTTCTGATGACTTGTAGAGAAGAAAATCCAGATAACTTTTGTATTGCTTTAATACGAGCGTCTGTAGAGAGTGCTAGAGCACACTCCGATACAAGTCATGTGGTTATCCGTGAACGATATACAAGGTTATGGTTTTGGTTTAATTTAAAAGTATTACATTTTGAGAGGTAAAACAATTGCATCGTGATTCCCTATTCTTGTAGTATTATGGTGCATTGCTGAACATTTATTTAAACATATGTAAACTTTTTTTTTTTTCGGTTTTTGGTATTAAGCACAAACTACACAATGGGCTATCTGTGTTTTGCCCACAAAGGATATCGAAATTCGATTTTTAACGTTATAAGCTATTAGACTTACTACTGTTTGTTTATTAGGATAAGGCCACATTGAGCTATCTGTTGTGGCCACCGCGGGAATCGAACTCCAGATTTAAGCGCTGTAAGTACTTAAACTTACTATTGGGGACGACTTATTACTGAGCCATCGGGGGGAGTAATATGACATCTCTTCTACTATTTGTGAAACTACAATAAAACAGTTTCTAACTTTCTTATTAATCTAAGCCTCTTTATGGTTCGATTGCATATTTGGGTGTTTCTAACGTTAACCCGCCAGGAAACCCATTTGTGTGGCCTGGCGTTAAAACATTAATAATATTGACTAACTTCAAAGTGGAGGACTGTAATATTTTCAGTAACAGAAATCACTAAAGGATAAACAGTATATTCCTTTTGATATAAATGTTAACATTCCAAACAATAACTCCTCCATTAGTAAATATTACTTCTTATCAACGTAAGTGTCAGACAAGAATCCGTTATAAGGTATCTCTTGATTACGCTTATTTACAGACACTTATACACACACAAATATAAAGCTGACGTATCCAACAGTAATACAATGATTACGTGCCTGTATATAAAACGGCGACAAACGGATTATTACGTAAGGCTTAGTTTAACTGTTGAAACAGTATACTGCTATATTTGTTGTTGTTTGTGATTAAACACAAAGCTACACAAAGGGCTATCTGTGCTCTGCCCACCACGGGTAT